>NC_142931.1:30789456-30796956 GCF_046866305.1 Octopus bimaculoides
AGTCGTTGGCGCTGCAGCACAGCTAACGACGGAAGCATCGACCTACCGCCTCGTACACCTTACTGTAGTCAGGACCCCCTCAGAGTGCGATGGTTACCTAGAGTGTGGCCTGTCCGGCAATTTACTGGACGGACCATGGGCATTCGGGTGGCATTCTGTGGTCATTGTTGCTGCAGCACAGCCGACTATGGAAGCATTGACCTACCAGCTTGTACCCCTTACTGTACTCACGATCCCCTTGGGATGCGACAGTCACCTAAAGTGTGGCCTATCCAGCAATTTATTGGACGGACCACATCATGGTATTGACCATGTGGCACATGCGGTCCTGCTGGCGAAAGCCGCCAGGCTGCCAGCATCAGCCGTGGATATATATGTGTGTGTGTGTGTGTGTGTGTGAGAGTATGTATACACACACATACACATAATTACTATGTAATTACTATATATTTACTATATATAATTACTAGTATACAACATTAGTGTATACAGGTATGTAATTAATGCATAGAGTCACATGCATATGCATTTTGTTTCACTATGAGACACCATGAAGATGTTTTGACAGCTTGTCATGTCCATGTGCAATGATTTGATCTAAAACCACAATGATACACCAGGATGACACAGGGGAATATCCATATTGTTAGCTGATTAAGTAAAAGTTTTGCAAAGACATTACCAACATATACCTATGTGTTCTATTGTCAAAAGCAGGATATGTGAACCGTATGAAGTCACATGAAAATCGTGATGCCCAGATAGATAATGATCTTGGACACCAACCACCACTTATGACTTGTGTCATATGTCAAAAAACTTGTAAGACAAAATCTGGACTTAAAAGACATGCTAGTTCACAAAAGCATTCCCTCAGAATCAGATTCCAAAGGGCAAAGATTTAGAAGAAACCTGAATAATATTTGTCACTTGTGTTTTAAACCCAGTCAGTCAGCAGGTGGTCTTAAATGTCATGTAAGGGCTCATCAACAAAGTGATTATTTTTATATATATATATATATATATATATATATGTATATATATATATATATATTTAGGGGAAAAAAATGGGTTTTTTTTCCTTATGAGGTTTTTCCCGCTAACTACTTGATAAATTATTATAAAGTATTTATCCTAATATTATATATATATATATATATATATATATTTATATATATATATACATACATATTTATATTAGTTTCAAATTGGCGTACAGGGAGAGCAATTTCCAGGGAGGCAATAAATCAATTACATCATCCTCAGTACTCAACTGGTATTTATTTTATTGATCCCCAAAAGATGAAAGAGAAATCTACACTGGCAGCAATTGAACTCAGAATGTGAATTCAAAAGAAATGCCACTAAGCATCTTGTCCACTGCTGTAACAATTTGTCTATTTTGCCACTTTCATACACACACACACACATATATGTATATGTATATATATATATATATATATATATATATATATATATATATATATATATATATATATATATATATATATATATGTATATGTATGTATATATATAGATGCATAGATAGATAGACACATAGATAGATACATAGACATATACATATACACATATGTATGCAACCCCCTCCACATACACACACACACACACATAATATAGCTCTGTTGCTAGGTAAAAAAAAAAATAATTCAAATATTTTATTTTTATGTAAGGGACAAATTTCACGTAATTCTTTTGGAAACAATATGAATGCATCTAGCTATTAATCACATTAAAATATAGTTTCAAAGACTTTCTTTAATATTAAGCTAATTAATATGAACAAATCAAATATTCTAAAATTTTTTGTGAACTTTACTCCTGGAAATGCTGGAAATTCACAACAAATATAGTTTCTTTAAATCTGAGACATCTTATAAATCTATAAGTAAGCAAATTTAGGTGGATTCTATATTATCATTGATTTGGAACTTAGCTTCCCTTTCTCTTCCTTTCTTTACACTGGTCCCGAGCTGACCAGTTGCAAATTATCTGTCTTTCCATCCTTTAGGACATTTACTAAGTGTTACCCACTATTCTCATCTACTTGGCTCCAAGGCTATATTTTAATCGACTGTTCATCCTTGTCTATCATCCTAAATCATACTCTCTGTCATTTTGCTTTGTTTTGACTTGTTTTGTTTGCTCTCACCCTGAATCCTCCACAAAAAGATTTCTTTTTTGTGGGCACCACCAATTGTGAAGCTCTCAGTCTTATCTTTAAAGGTGCAAAACTGAGTATTAGCAATTGGTTGATGACTGATGAAGAATTAAGGACCTTCTGTGTTTGTCTCCTGTCTGTTTTACACTCAGAATATGCTATATTGTATGTTTATTTACCATACACTTTTTTCATTTATTAAGTAATGGAATGCAACACACACCAAATGTATGTGTGTGTGTGTGTGTGTATGTATGTATATATATATATATATATATCTATATATATATATATATGACGTTGACCACTAACGTGGACATTTAATGTGCTAGAAATAGATCAAATGTCCAAGTTAGTGGTCAACGCCATATATAAAAATGTACTTTAATCCCCAGAGAATGCAGATACTGTTTCTGAATCTCTGATTCTTTAAATGTGCTAGCTTCCTGGTAATTAATCGATATTAATTAATATATTATTTTTTGCCATTTTTTAATAATAATTTTTTAATAATAATATATATATATATATCCGAACATGGTCAATGCCAGGTCTGCCTGATTGGCTCCCATGCCAGTGGCATGTAAAAAGCACCATCCGAATGTGGCCAATGCCAGGGCTGCCTGACTGACTCACATGCCAGTGCCACGTAAGAAGCACCCACTACACTCTTGGAGTGGTTGGTGTGAGGAAGGGAATCCAGCTGTAGAAACATTGCCAGATCAGATTGGAACCAGGTGCAGCGGCTGGCTTTCCAGACCTAAGTCAAACCGTTTAATCCATGTCAGTATGGAAAACGGGCATGAAACAATGATGATGATACCTTTATATGTACAATTATGTGTGTGTGTGTGTGTGTGTGTGTGTGTGTGTGTGTGCGTGTATATATATATATATATATATATATATATATATATATATATATATATATATATATATATATATATAATCATGTGATATACTAAAACAAATAATAAAATAATGAAATACGGTGACAATCATGCCTTTCCCAAGCTTATTGATATTGTAAGTATCAAAATGATTTAATTGGCTTTCAATTAATAAGAATCTGTTGCTGGAGTAGTTTCTGAACAAGAATATAGTTTTATCATGACAAAAATGGTAATATCTATGCGTTGGAGACAAGTAGTCTAAGTGATGGAAAACCTTGGTACAAATGTATAGCTGAAACATAATTGCAAACAATGTATTCAGAAGAAATAAGGAGCAATCAAGTAATTTGCTAAAGAATAAAGAAATGTATTCCTCCTCTACTATAATTTGCTGCTATAATGATATAATATTATAGAATATTTATAATATATTCTAATAAACAGCAATGTCTGCAATAGAAGACCTTCTAATTCAGCAGAACTAAGATCTGGAAGTTGTGTGCGCATGCATATGTGTGTGTGTGTGTGTGTGTGTGTGTGTGTGTATGTGTGTATGTGTGTATGTGTGTGTGTGTGTGTGTGTGTATGTGTGTGTGTATGTGTGTGTGTGTATGTGTGTGTATGTATGTATGTATGTATGTATGTATGTAAGTGAGTGAGTGAGTGAGTGAGTGAGTGAGTGAGTGAGTGAGTGAGTGAGTGAGTGTGTGTGTGTGTGTGTGTGTGTGTGTGTGTGTGTGTGTGTGCAGATGGGCACTTTGCCCAGTTTTCCCCTGATTAATACTAATATTATTCCAAATATTTTGGCAAATACAATATTGGACAAACTTACCTCAGAGAAGTTTGAAGAAGCCTTTACACCATACTTGAATGACATCACTAGACAAAGAACTGTCCTGTAGAGCAACATACAAATGAAACTTTTGGTAAACATGTTCACTGAGTAGAACATATGTTGTGCGATTAGCAATTATTTAAGAGATCAATAGATGCAAGTTATTTTTTAGTTAATAATAAAATAATTATAATTTTGGATACTCTAAGTACATGATATCCTGCTTGAGTTCCTAATCTCTGGAAAAAATATTTTAACTACATATATAGTCCAAGAGAGATAATGAAAACTTATTCAAATAAAATGAAATCTAATCTTTTAGCTTTTGCATGTTTTGGTCATGATATTGTGGCTATTCTTCGGCACTGTCTTTAAGAATTTTTAATGAAATGAATCGACTCCAGTACTTATTCTTGTCAAGATTGGTACTTATTCTATCTGTCTCTTTTTGTTGACCAGCTAAGTTATCGGATGTAAACACACCAACACTGGTTGTCAAGTGGGTTTGGAGGACAAACATATGTGTGTATATATATATATATATATAAAATTTAGAGAAAAAAAAACACAATTCTTGAATTCATCCATGAAAATCCATATTATATATTGTGAAACTTAATTTAATTTTAATAAATTAAATTAAATTGAATTTTTGCCTGTAAATTTGGATTTTTATCCCTAATATATCTATGTATATATATGTGTGTGTGTGTGCATATATACCGTCATCATCATCATCATTTAACATCCACCTTCCATGCTGGCATGGGTAAAATGGTTTGACAAGAGCTGGCCAGGCAGAAGCCTGCACCAAAATTCTGT
Organism: Octopus bimaculoides; assembly: GCF_046866305.1. Taxonomy (NCBI): domain Eukaryota; kingdom Metazoa; phylum Mollusca; class Cephalopoda; order Octopoda; family Octopodidae; genus Octopus; species Octopus bimaculoides. The sequence continues at coordinate 30,794,186 of NC_142931.1, forward strand.
AACTGTTTTGGCAGGGTTTTTACAGGTGTGTGCCCTGCCTAACACTAATCACTCATCAGAGTAGACTATATATATTTACATATATACATATAAGACAGGTGTCTTTCAGTTTCTGTCTACCAAATCCAAGGCAATAGTAGAAGACACTTGCCTAAGGTGCCATGCAGTGAGACTGAACCTGGAACCATGTGGTTAGGAAGCAAACTTCTTACCACACAGCCACTCCTGCACTAAACGTTAAAAAATTCTCTTCATAGAATATTTAAATTAGACAGTATCATTGGTTATACCAATATTAGAAAATGTAAGGTTGTTAGAAAGAGAAGAATTCAGTAGCAATGAATTTATGAATTTGATAAAACTTATATTACTTATGTAATTGTTGTTAGTAAGTTAGTTGTGATGGAATTATGAATCTTGTTCATTCAAATTTTGCATATTTTTATTTTACTGAGTCTTACTTTTGCTACAGTTGTTCTCAGGAAGTCGTCTCTTATAACATATTGATGTAATCTGCTGCTGTTTCAATGATAAAAATAAAATTCTGCCTTCTTTTTTTATGCACACACTCACACAGACACACACACACTCACAGACTCACAGACAAACACGCACATACACATGCATGCACGCTGCACACATGACACACATACATGTGTGTATTATATACATATGTATATACATATGTGTATATATATATATATATACACATATATATACACATATATATATATATATATATACACATGTATATATATATATATACACATGTATATATATACATATATATTAATATATATATGTATATATGTATATATACACACATACATATATATATACACACACATGCATATATATGCATATGTATATATATATATATATATATATATATATATGTATTTGTAACATTTTTTAGATGCTTGTACACATGTAATTTATAAATAAACAAATGTAAACTGAAGAAAATTGTGTGTAATTATTGAAAACTGAAGAGAATAAGACAAACAAAACAACCATATTTAAAAACAATTTGAATTAAAAGAAAAAGAAAACTACATTGTTTCTTTTCTACTTACATATAACAATATATAACAATTCATGTAAACTATTCTTACACTTTCATAATTCTTATGTAAATGACATTTTAAGAAACAGATTTATATCTTTAAAAAACATTAAGGAAAGATTATTTATCTTTCTTACTCTCTCAAATTATTATCATTTTGTTGTTGCATAATACATCATTGCTTGAGGCAGATGAGAGATGGAAGTAAAAAAAAAGCCCTATAATTAGTTTCTTAACATGCTCTTCTGTGGTCAGCTGTTAGTTAATTAATTAATCATTAATCAATAATATTGAAGTGGCTACCATTTAGAAAAAAAAAGTTTAATCTTTAGTGCATTTCTTTTATAAAAATTCGAATTGAATTACAAGAAAAAATACGCCAGATAATTACTATAATGATTAAAACCATATAATTATCTTCTAATTTGTATCATTGTATCTAAAACAGTGACAATTAGATTTATAAAGTAAATATAAGTACAAGGTATTAAATAAGAGCCATATTTCTAACAACACTTTGGTTATATTTTTGCTATTTACACCCATTCAATAATGTGCCATTCTTTATAGCATATAAATATTGAAATCTAAGTGCTCTGATACCATAGTATAGAATGGGAAGAATCTCTAAACAAGGGAGCATCTATAACCATTGCTCAACTGACTAGAAATAACAGCCAAATTCAAATTCATTCAAACCTTATACAATTGTTTAAAATAAAAGTCTTGGACAATTTAGTCTTAAATATAAAATGTTTTTATGGATAGGCATTTGTATCAAGGTTGACCTAATCCTATACAACAACACAATTGGAATCTGTAAAATATAATGATCAAATTTAGAAAAAGAGATACAAATGTCCTTACCCATTCTTTTCCAAATCAATCATCAGACGGTTTTGTGCACCACAGGTCACAATGTGCTTCTGAGTCTGTCTTGATTGAACCATTCTTTTCCATCTTGAGGCAAATCACTTACATAAATCAGCTTTCCATTGTTATAGAGGACATCCAAGTGGCCTTTTTCAATATCCTGCATACCCCTCAGTAATTATGCAGGTTCACCTGCTATCTATGAGTTTTGCAACAAGTCTGGCTCAGCAGAACTTGTGCTTTTGGTATGTATGTGTGTATGCATGTATGTATGCATTATGCATGTATGTATGTGTGTGTGTATGTGTAAGCGTGTGTGTGTGTGCATGCATGTATGTATGTATGTATATCATTATTCAGTTTTATTTCAAGATTTATTGCCAATAAAGAAAGAGCCGTTTTCTAACTGAGATCCAAGGCCCCTTCATTGGAATTTCAACAACATTTTTTATGTACGCATATATGTATGTATGTATGTATGTATACATGCAGATTTGTATGTTTTGTTGTATGTATTCTCATGCCTATAGTTCTAGACATGCTCATATATACTTAAATGTATGCATGCATTTATGTATGTACATATGTATGTATGCATGTATGTATTGTAAAATGTTGAGTTATCTAGTGGCACACAAAAGTCTAGATTATTTACATGAACAAGACTCCAGCATATATTAGCACCTTATACGAGACATATAATGCATATGAAAACAAAAATTGTAATAGACTAAGATTGTACGTGAACTGTCCCATCTAAAACATAACTGATGTCTCTTAAATCCATGATGCTTTCTCCTCTCTCACTATTTTTCTTTTTACTATTTCTCTC
>NC_142931.1:30804456-30821956 GCF_046866305.1 Octopus bimaculoides
AGAGAACAATACCTAGTGTAGCAAGATCAAAGTGGCATGCATTGATTATTTCCCATGCTGGTTGATATGGGAAATTCTGTTTAAGTCAAATGAAATCAATAACCTTCAAGTCACACACACACACATAGACACATTCATTCCTTTTTGTTTTGGTTTTGGTATAAGAGTATTGTAGGTTAGGTGGTATTATAAAAGATTTATGAGGAGCAGAGAGAAATCCTTACACTGGATGTGTAATTCTAGTGCATGTTTGTGGTATCCTAAGCTCATAGAAATAAGTATTAGTTACCGTTTATCTTTTACATGTTTCAGTCATTGTGTTGTAGCCATGCTGGGGCACTACTTTAGTGAGTACATGGTTTGATTAATAAGTATCCGGACTGTTGCCATAGTAATGAAGCTAAAGCACACAGTAAAGCCGTTTGACACAAATTGACCTTGAACACTGCTGTGTGTATGCACTAGGTTTTAAGGTTCAAGCTCACTTACACTGCTTACAGCAATGCTTGGAAGGAAGGTATGTAGCATGTGATTGTCGCATTGATCGTCACAGAGAAAGTTGAGCAGAGAAACTGCATCAAATTTTGCCAAAAGCTTGGTGATACCTGTTCAAAGGCTTACGCACATTTTCAAAAAGTTTTCATCATCCTCGCCCAATCAAGGAATTCTTGTGCAACTGAAACCCAAGTGTCTTTTTGGTTAGCTGAAAACAATTTTGGCACAAACTTGGCAGACACACATATCATACTCACATCTTCAGTGATAATGGACTGAACTGAACCATAACCAATCTGCACATTCTCTGATAACTCAAAGATGGTGATTCAATGATTTCCCCTCACATATGTAATATTTTTCTCAGTTCTCCTGGTTATGTGTCTCCCAGAATGTTCCTCACTATCAACATTTTTTCAGTCATCTTGGAAACTTCTAAACCACTCGTACACTTGTGTGCAGCTCATACACTCCACTCTGTACACTTTGCATAGGTTTGTTAGCAGGTTAAATAGACCCAGGTAGAGTTTGAACTTAAGCTATAGAGTGATGCAAGATACCAAACACAAATATGATCCTTTGTGACTGAATAAAATGTCATTAACCCTATTACTGCAGAAACCACTCGAAATTTCGTTACCCTTTACTGTGGAAAGGAGTTTTATATACCAATCTATCTTTTATTGAGTAATGTCACGTTTGAAACTATATTTCATTGAGCTATATCAAGTTTAATGAGGCAACGTAATTTGCAGAAATACCAGCTCTATTTTTTTAGAGGATATTTAATATCATAAGTGGAATAACCATGGAATTTGATTTTACATGTAAAGGGTTAAAAATATAATAAAATAAAATTTTGTTAGAATTATTTGCATTTAAAACGACATTTACACTTTAGCTTAGCCCGAGATTTTTGTACGTTAATATCCACTCGAACTCCCTTGATGTTTCAATTTATTTCATTTTAATAGGCTCTTCTTGTTTATCTTATTATCAATCTAGACATCCTTAACAAGTCAATTATCTCTAATAATGTCAGTTAATATCCTTTAATTTAACATTACTAACTTTAGTATCTTGCAGGAATGTGAGAGAAATAGTAGAGCACCAAAAGAGTGCCGGAAAGCATTTAATTTCTACCTTGTTTGTTCTGCATGCGGATCCTCTAAGTCATTTCAAATGACAATACACTAACCTAACAAAGATTAGGTTTGTACCTTCTCAAAAGAGATTTCAGATGGCCATGTGAATAGGGTAGTTGCAACCAGCTGAGAAGCAGAATTCTTGATGAATTAGAAATTTTCTTCAGTTAAAAGGCAAACTGCAATTAATTTAGGCTGTGTCTCTGTCCGTCCGCGCGCGCGCGCGCGTGCGTGCGTGCGTGCGTATGTGTGTGTGTGTGTGTGTGTGAGAGATGATGCACTACCTCATCCCCTACAATGCCATAATTATTTAGATTCAAGTCAACTTGAGATATTTCCCTTAGCTTACTGTTTGCTTGTAACCAGCTGAGAGGGTGCTGGATCATATCGTTCTTAAAATTATATCAATGTTGGACACTCAAGCATTTAGCTGATTCAAACCAATTACCTGTAGATAGGTACTACTGAGTTAAGAATACTTTGCTACACCAAGTAGGGGTAGCACAGTTGATTTAACAAGTGATTCGTCAGCTTCTAACTAAAAAGTGCAAAAATTGATTTCTCTACTGGGGAAGTTATCAGCAGTAGAACGGAGTCCTTTCCAGGAGAGAAGATTTATCTCACAACTGCTGAATGTTATAAAAACTTAGGCAAAAAAACAGATCATATGGATCACTAGGATTCAGGAAAGGGTCATGAGGATTGTTGAAGATATTGGTTCCAAATGTTGGCACCAGGCCAGCAAATTCAGTGGTAAGAACAAGTCATGCATCAATCTCAAGGATCAATTGATACTTATTTTATCAACCCTGAAAGGATAAAAGGCAAAGTCGACCTTGGCAGAATTGGAACTCAGAACATAAAGACAGACAAAGTGCTGCTATGCATTTTGCCTGGTGTGCAAACGATTCTGCCAGCTCGTTGCCTTAGGATTGTTGAAGATGTTATTACCAATTATGTATTTATTCTTACCTAGGTGTTAATGAGATCAATGTCTCTTACATATAAAAGATAGCTCTTCTGAATATTATTGAAATTTGTTTTAAGCAAGAATATATTCTTAAGAGTTAGCATTCTGTAATGCACCATTATATATAGCTTATTTGTTTTGTTGTATTTAAACTACATTGCTGCCAGTAATATCATTTTACTGTATATTGTATTCAAGTGTCATCTTTAAGAAGATAAATAATAAATGCCTATATGAAGAATGAATTCTAGAACAGAACAAAGGATAAATGAAGAACACACGAGGAAAAGTGGTAAGAAACAGGTGTACATAGAAGCCATTGACTGTTAATACACATGCCAGCATGGACAATGGATGTTAAATGATGATGATGATTATAATCTGACTGGTTCAAGGTAAGATGCCTATTTTCTGTTTTTATGTAAATATTCTATATCTCTCAAAAGTTCGCCTTTAAACATTCTTGGTGGAAGAGTTACTTGCATTCTCACACTATATGGTAAATTTTCTTTCTAATAATATTGTTTCTAACTAAAGCAAACAGCCAGAAATTGTCAGAATGAGGGCTTAGTTAATTATATTGAACCCAGTACAAGACTGATACTTATATTATTGAAGAAGTGAAATGCAAGGTTGACCTTTGCTCAAACTATAAACTACAAATAATGCAAGATATTTTATCGAGGCTCAAGCAATTTTGTCAGTAATAATAATCCTTTCCACACACATATACATATATACATGCACACACACACACACACACACACACACACATATATATATATATATGCATATATATGTACACACATATATACATATGTATACATACTTATCCAAGTTCACATGGAAATTCATGAAAATGGCACATTATAACACCTAGAGAAAATAAAACAAAAGATTACAAGTTAGTTTCAGTGAGGGTACTCTATGATGCAGTTTTACAAATAATTTCTAAAATTGTGTGCTATTGCAACTAAAGGCACCAGTAAACATTTTCTGAGACATTTGGTGTTGAAAAGATTATCTTGTGGATAAGCCCTTTTGGGTTTGTATTTTCAATTTCATTAATTATCTATTATTTGTATGTTGATTATTAGTGTACCTAACTGCTTTACAGCTTCTTAGAAAGTCTGTGGTGCCACAGTTGCTAATTTTATTTTCTGCTTGTTTGTTTGATTTTCAAAGAATAATAAATCATGTTCATAGTTGTTCTTTTGTTTCCTTTGTTATTTTCCTATGAGAGTTATGTTTTCATCCGGAAATAATTGTTCCATCTCATCTGGTTTCATTGTTTTATGCTGATCCCTTTCTCTTTGATTTATTCTCTCTTTATTCCTTTCATATTTTCAATGAACATTTGTAAATTTACAATTGTAATTATAACAATATGTAACATGATTTTTGTCCTTGATTAGCAACTGTTATTTTCTATTTGCTTATCCCTAGAAAGTATGAAAAATAGTCAATATTTCCCTCAAACTTTGCATTCATTACATTTATTCAAACTGCAAAAGAATACCTCTCAACACATGGCTCTTATGCTCACCCACTACTTCTGCTCACTATCAGAGATGCACATATTGTCTGCCACTCAGGGACATGCTCAACTGGTTAAGGTCAAACAACTGACAAGCAAATCTGTGGTCTTGAGCAGAATATTTGCTATAACGATATTTCTGCTTCAGTAACTCAGTGCTGGATCTGTTGGAAATGTAATGGAAAATAGGTCAGTTTCAAAACGTTGATGTCCAGGTCACAAAAGCAAAGTGTGAAGGCAATAGCAGTCATTTCCTTTGATTTCTAGATAAATGCAAATAGGAAATAACACTTATTGACCAATGACAAAACAAAAAGAAATTGTTACACAATGCTGTTACTTCTACATCGAATGTTGAAACTGCAGTACTACAGTTTCATACTGTTCTCTAATTCTATATCTATTTGTGGTACTCATCATGCAGATATTTCACTAGCCCTCCCTAGACTTTTGGCCCACTCTCTCTGAAAATTAGGGGTTTGCTGTTGCTGTTGATCCCTGTTGTTTTTGTTTTCATGTTTTATTTTAATTTTATTTTCTTCATTTATTTATTGCTAATTATTTCTTCTGTAGATTCAGCTCTAAGATGAGTTTTACTCCAAACAAAAGTAGCAACTAGGCTTTCAACTATGTATCATATTATGGGTGAGTAGACATGGATCTACATTATTTCCAGTGTTTCTTTTTGTAACTCCATGTACTGAGATACGGTTGTATAGTCATTGGTATGTCTGACTATTTCTAACAGTCTTTTTCTTGAGTCTTTAGTTTGAAATATGTGGCAGATACTGCTATAGCTGTTGACCTCAGCAGAATTTGAACATAAAGCATAGAAAGGAAAAAGAAATAATGCAAAGCATTTGTTCTGATTCTGCCAGATCACAGACGTTAAAAAGATTGGGGATGTGTTATGAGGATAATAATAACAATGGCATACCACTCCCATGTGATGAGTGGTATGTGCTAGTCATTACAAAAACTGTGAGGTTGAGAAGTTGGGGTAGTCGGTCATAGATAGTCATGTCTTACTTGTCTAATTAACTATACTGCTATACCAGAGTGGACATTATAACAGTCTGTCATGGATTACAACAGTGGTGATGAGGAATTAAGAAACTCAAAAGGATTACACAAACTCACAAGGTGTTATGAAACTCACAAAAGATACCGTGCAAAATTTACGGTATACAAAAGTGTAAAATTATGGAAGATTTGTTGGCCACTTTGCATTATGATCACAGTAAAGTCGTGCGACAAGTTCATGGATGGTGACTTGTGTCTCCATTGCTCACATTTTGTCAGTAGTTACATATTGATAGTCTCCTACTGCATGGTTTATCTTCAGTTTTGATTTCCTATTATTTAGACTTCATCTCTCTGTAGATAGTGTTGTTGTCAACTGTGTCATCTCTGTAGACAGCCTTTAGCTTTATGCAGATTCGAGCAGCCTGCTCCTTTTCTTCCTCAAGAACACAATGTTGGCAGATTGCTTTTGCCTCGAACCCATCCTTTACCTACAAACAAGAGAAATATGAAGAAGCATTACTCTTTACTTTTCCATTAATTTCTGCACAGCACTTGTATGATATTTCATATGTTCTCAAACCCTTTACTTCACAATTGGGTAAAGGTTATCCAAGGTAATACAGTTACTTCTTTGAATACATCATGATGTGAATGTCTGCGTCTTTGACTTGCAGGAAATGCTAGTTATTCATTTTCAGTATTGATTTTTTACACAAGCATAATACCAAAAATGTACAGAAGTGTGCAATTGATTGAGTAATGTTCTTTATTAAGTAATTATATTTTATTAATAATTATATAATATTGTATATTAAGTTATATTAACATAAAATTTCTTTTGAATTGAATTCAGTCTGAGAGATAAGTTTCAGTTTCCATCCATACTCAAAGATAATTAAATACCAACAATATTCTGAAAACTTATAAATTTTTATACTCTAAGCCTTCTTGCTTATGGCTGGCTTGATCAACAAAGGTTCATTTTTATGATTAGTCAGAGGAAGAAGAACAGCTCCCAAGACCTTTTACATTACCACTGAGATTAATGTAGGGATGAGAGAAAGTTATATTTTCTTCGAAGAACTGGAGTAAATGTTTGCAACAGACTAGACAATGGTTTTAAATCAGGTAATACATTAGATATACCCTAAACACCTCTTAAACAGGATTGATCCCTCTGGTAAGTTTCCATATAGAGTCTGTCTACCAACTTTTGATGCACAGACAATTGTTGAATGCAAAACTGAAGTAGAAGACACTTAAAGTGATGTGCCATAGGATTGAACCTCAAAACCATGTCGTGGTGAAGGAAACTTCTTAACCACACAGCTATATCTGAGTCTACAGCTCCTCTCTTACAATAACTGATTAATGCCAAGTCACAGTGAATCAGTATTATTATTCTCTCATAGACAACAAACGTAGTCAAGATAGTAAAACATAAGGTTAAATGCACTGCAATACTTTGTTTTCTTCTCTTTAAAATTTTGTTCCGTCCCTTGATTTTTTTCCTTTCATTTCTCTAGGGTTTAAATATGTAGAAGTAGAAATATAATTGAGTCATTTAGCTTCACAACATAGCCTCTTCTATTACAAATTGGCCCCATGCTAAAGGAAGAAATCTATATTATTGTTGTCATTATTATGTGACTTGTTAAAAGAAGAAATCAATATTGCTATTCATTTCGAGATTCTGACTTCTAATAAATTATTCTCATTGCTCTTGGATTTATAATCTCTGAAAACCCATTGATTGTTGCTGCTATCACTGATTTGGGAGTAGTGAGTACCATTCTCACAGCTAATTCTGAATATGGGATTTCTGCTCCATTACTGATGGCTTTCACTCAATTCCAAATTCCAAACAGATGATTGTTCATCTTTGACTTTCGGGGCCATATAACTTTCACCTTAAATGTTAGATAGCTATCTTTTGACCTAAAGGGTCAGATGGTTTTCTTTGACCTTAAAGGCTTATCCAAAATATCAAAGCTGAAGATCAGAGCAACATCTAATTTTCTAGATGGTTATTGATTGATTTGTTGGATTTAAAGTAAAGTTGCTGTTTTTGTTAGCAGTGGTGGTGGTGGTCATGATGCTAATGATGATGATGATAGTAATGATGATGATGATGATGATGATACTAACACTGATACTGAAGATGAGGAATAGGAGAAGAACAGAGTGGTGGTGGTGGTTATTGTAGTGGTAGGGATGATGGTAAGAGTGATGATAATGATGGATGATGATGACGATAATGGTGATGATGGTGGGGGTAGTAAAAGTAGTAGTATTAGTAGAGGTGGAGATGATGATGAAGATGATGATGAAAGTATTCAAATCCTGTCAACAAACTGACTATATTGTGCATTGAGATTGGTCTTCTTAGCTAAGCTAACCTCTTAGTCATGTCCAGATTTCAAACTAAATATACTGTTTATATGTTGCAGCAAATTTTGAGAATTAATGAAAATTGTGGGGGAAAAAGTTTAGCGCAATAACTAGCTTATTCATTTTTAAGCTAACATCTTGAACATAATTGAAAGAAATCTTAAATAAAATATGAATAGTTCTACTTTGAAAAAAAGAAGACTTTGTACCATAGAACCAGAGTCAGTTTCATATGGTTTGATACCAGGAGAGATAATAATTAGAAACATTTCATGTCAGTCAAACTACCGTAGAGCCAAATTAGTACATGAAATACTGTTTTGAAGAATCAGATTGTTTATATTGAAAAGAAATACCTCCTCATGGCCAGAGAAAATTCTTAAGGAAGACTTGAAACAAGCTACTTTACTTGTTTACACAACTATCATGTGATACCAAGTAATCCTTGTTCACAACTATCATGTGATATCAAGTAATCCTTGTTCACAACTATCATGTGATATCAAGTAATCCTTGTTCACAACTATCATGTGATATCAAGTAACCCTTGTTCACAACTATCATGTGATATCAAGTAACCCTTGTTCACAACTATCATGTGATATCAAGAAAGGGGTACATATAGACATACATGCATAAACATATCATATATAATATATTTATCTATCTACCAATAAATCATCATCATCATTGTTTAATGTTCACTTTCCATGCTGGTATGAGTTTGATGGTTTGACATGGAGCTGACTAGCTGCGAGCTGTCCAGACTCCAATTGTTTGTTGTGGTATGGTTTCTACAGCCGGAGATGTCCTTCCTAATTGCCAACCACTTAACAGAATGTGCTGCGTGCTATCTATGTGCTACCACTCCAGGTGAGTTCACAACGCTAGCACGTTCTGGCAGCACTGACATGGCTGCTTTTTATGTGGTACCGGCATCTGAAAGGACAAACCTGTATGTGTGGAGAACAAGGGATTTTACTTAGCTTACACACACAGACACACATATATGTACATACATACACTTTCTCTTACACACACATTCACACACATATTTTAAAGCTAGATAAGGCTGGTTTATGGGATTACTTTAGGTTTCACATCCATAAAGGGTTTACATTTGTGGCGTATCATCAGATCTCAAAACCTGTTGGCTTAAGGCCTCTCTAGCATGTGGCTTTCGAGAATATGGAGGAGGAAGGGACCCGACTACTTGATGTCAACAAATTGGATTGTCTCTGTTTGGCTATCGATTGCTAGTGACTGCCATCTTGTTGGTTCCATTAGGTCAGCAGGAATTTCCTGAAATGTGAGCACAGTCTAAAGATCTCCGTTCTGGAGTTAAGGATGTTCCATGGGTTGAGGGAGCCCTTTAGGATCTTTGCCTATTCCGCTATGCATAATTTTCTGGGCTTGGTCCCATTTATGTAGGGTCTGGATTTTCTAGGATTCTTCATGTATTGTGTGTAGAATCCCATCGTCTATCAACTGCCATACATGGCTGGCTAATGATAGAATGTATCTCCTTTCCAGTATCCTGAAGGAGGATCTGTGGTTGTAGAAGTGTTATTTGAATGAGTTCCTGGAACAGCTGATATATCTCTGTGGTTGAGTGTTGGTGGTGATGTGCCTGTTGGTGTTGACGTTGCTGCCACTGCTGTTGCTGGAACTGGCGCTGTTGGTGCTAGTGCTGTTGGTGTTATTGGAGATGGTAGTAGTGTTTGTGCTGCTACAGCCAGTGTTGGTAAAGATGCTGTTGTTGTTATGGCCATTGTCATTGTGAAATGTTTATCTATTAACTTAAAGAATATCCTACTTACAGATGTTTTTACATTAATGGAGAAGGAGAACAAGCCAAATGATATTTATGTGGCACTTCCTTCTACGGATGTTGGGGTCTAGGTTGTAGGAGATGCAGTCCCTAAATCTGTTAGCAGCTGAGGCCTTGTTATAGTAGGGTGCTGCTGCATCAAAAATCTCTTGGCTGGAGGAAAGTTTCATGATCCCCTTATTGACACCCTTCACCAGGAATTTCAACATGACGTTCGGCTGACAGAAGACTGTGTTGATGTATGTTAACCTCTCATTTGGCTTGTGGTAGGGCCTGTACGTACCAGAGCCAAGTCGAGCTTAACAGCTACAGTAGCAGGCTTAACAGTTCCTATAGTGGCGGTGGCAGTATCATTGCCAGCGATAACAACAACAACAGCATATCTCTAATGGAAGTAGGAGCAGAGGCACCTGTTGGCAATTTTTTTATTAACTTTAAGGTCATTTGATACCAGGTTTTGCTTTCATACCTGGAATTTCTTCACTAACTCTACTACAGATTTTGCCATATGAATGAAGTCATCAACACAGAAGACTTCCCAAAGACAGTTAGTCTTCAATTCCACTGTTATGAACTGGAGGAAGTTGATGATTAAAAAAGAACAGAAAACTGAGCTCTAGTGGACTCCTAGCTGTACACTAAATTTGCTACTCAAGTTGTTACTCACTCTCACCCAACAGATCCCCTATACATTGGTTGTATGTATGTATATAATTGAGATATTTTTTTATAAGAATTACATGTGAGGAAATAAAATTATGGTTTTGGCCAGATGCACATGTATCTCTGTTTCTGTGTGAGTACTTGCATTGTGTGAGTACTTGCATTGTGTGAGTACTTGCATTGTGTGAGTACTTGCATTGTGTGAGTACTTGCATTGTGTGAGTACTTGCATTGTGTGAGTACTTGCATTGTGTGAGTACTTGCATTGTGTGAGTACTTGCATTGTGTGAGTACTTGCATTGTGTGAGTACTTGCATTGTGTGAGTACTTGCATTGTGTGAGTACTTGCATTGTGTGAGTACTTGCATTGTGTGATAGTGCATGTGTAAGAGTGTATTCATTGTATAAGCATATGTATACAATGCATACATACATTATTAATTAAGGTGAGGAATAGACACATTCATACTATTAAAATTCATATTTCTCAAACAGTTATAATTTCTATTATCACTGGGATTTCTATCTACCACATAGGAATTTTATGAAAACCAATATTCATACCCTTATTAGTAAAGTTATGACTTAGTATCACAAAAATAAATATGACAATGGCTATTAGTATTCTTTACCGAAAACATGATCATGATGTATAGCATATATAAATGCATACTCTACTTGCCACAAATGTTCTTGGTCAATGCAGACCAATTCCATTTTAAATTTATTATTTTATGTTTAAATAAATAAAAGAACAAAATACTGTATATTCAAGGAAAGCAATATAGAAGTCAAAACAGCATTAGAATGAGCAGGAACAGTAGGACTGGCAGTGACAGTGACAACAACAACAAGAAACAACTGCAATGATGGTCACATGAACAATAAGAGCAACAACAAGATTAATAATTTCATCAACTGCTACACAACAAGGGAAAAAATGTTATTGTTGAATGAGCATTAGCAGCAGACTATAACAAAAATTTAATGTAAATAGACATTGGTTAAATGAATCAATTATTAAAAAAAGCATCATCAGCAACAAAAATACTATTAATAATCATAATGGTTTCTAACATTGGCACAGTGATGACGCTAATAATACCAACAATAATGATAATGATGATAATAAATGACAAAAAAAAAACAATAAGAAAATAAAAATAATTTGTCCATTTATTTGGCACCAGGGCCCATACAGACATATGCAAAAATTTAAATATATAAAATGGTGATGCATAACATACAAGGCTGAATGAAACAAAGTTATGTAGAATAAGTTGCGTGGAAAAAAAAAAAACATCACAAAATATAGTGAAGCGTGTGAAAATATTTCTGTTTTTAAATTACCTGAAATAATTAAATGAATATATATGCATGTGTGTGTGCGTGTGTGTGCGTGTGCGTGTGTGTGTGTGTGTGTGTGTGATGAAATTTTATGACAAAGGTAGAGAAAATTATGCACTGAACTTCATTAGCTTACAGATGTTTTTGCTATAAGATAGAGTTCACTCGAGCTGAGTGCTTGTGCATCACCTTATAGCTTTCTTTGGTGTTTCAAAAATGGGACACGGGAAGGAAGAAAAGCAAAATGTAACTCCATGGGATTTGAACTGAGAATATAGAGATGGAACAAATACTGCAAAGATCAAAGCTTTTTTCCCAATCCTAATAACAATTCTATTAGCTTGCTGTACGCCCAGTAGTTATAATAAGATAATATTTATAATTATAGTATTTATAATTATAATAGATATTTATGATTGTACTTGAAATGTCACAAATTTAACAGAATCCAAATTCTCAGATTTTGGTCTCCTTCCTCTTTAACGTATCAATGCTAATCATAAATAAGACCCATAGTAAACTGATAAATTCAATGTAACTTGATGTCTGTGAGTGAGACTTGGAATAGCTTGTATGAAACAAAGCAAGAACAATGTAAATAATAATGATGATGATGATGATGATCACAATGACTATAATAATCATTATTATTGTGGGTGCCCTAGATATAATAAAAAAGGGGTGTCAGAAACATTTAGACAACATCCCAGGAGAACCATGTCTCAAAAAAATCCAAAAGATTGCGCTGACAAGTACTGCCCACATCCTTAGAAAAACCCTATCAATTTAAATGTCTGTGTTGTATTACATGAAGATATTTTGCTTCTGTCCTTGTCACTTCCTCTCCCCAAGCTTTCAGTCATACTATATCTCTTATCCTTCACATGTCCTAGAGCACTGTGTGAACCTTGGCAAGTGATTGTAACAAACATCCAATTAACAACAATAACAACAACAACAGCAATAATAATATGCCCTAATGCAGTACCAGGTAGTGGGTCACATGACTTCTGATCTTAAATGATTGGAAGTGTTACCATGTACCTGATTTGTCTTGGCTAAACAACAAATATTCTGCTCAATATCACAAATTTGCATGTCAGCTGCTTGACCTTAACCAATTGAGCATACCCCTTAGTGGTTGAAGATATGTGCATCTGTGAGCAATAGTGGGGGAGCATCATAGCTATGTGTTGATAGAAATTATTTGGAGGTTGAATAATTCATCCCTGGAAACATGGGTGTTTCATTCAGCATCTCTGCGTGTGCTGGTCTTGGGTTATAAACTCTTCTACATGTTCTGCTTATGCATCTAAGTGATGGTTCTTACATTTTATTTCTCTTCCTACAGAAGTATGATTAAGCCTGGCCTGGCTAAGCAGTACTCTTATCTCGGGTTGATCTTATTATCAACCATTAAATCAATCCAGGTTTGCATTATGTTGAGAAATGCTGGGCCTGTCTGATGAGTTGTTGCTATTTTTTTTGCTGTATTTCTTTCATAGTTATTGTTTGTTCTGTTGTCATTGCTGTTGTCTCTAATACTGCTTCATGTTGCTTTGCTTGTTGTTGCTCCTGCAATTGGGGATGATGTCATTAGTGTTGTTATGCTCGTAGTTGTTTTGTTGCTCCTCATACTGAAGATTTGTTGTCTCCTTTGGCTTGATACCCACAACATCACACTCCATAATGGCTAAGGTGAAAGTTAATTTGGAGAAGAGAGGTAGACTTTTTCCTTAATCCAATACTGTCTTGGTTAGATATGCTTTAACCATGTTAGAAAATTATAACTAAATAATAAGCAGATTGTTTGCAAGATTGACATAGAGCCTGCTCTACATTCAGAATTGAGGACAAGGGTTTTAGAAGTTATCCAGATATATTCAGAATATCAAGTGTTACAACTTTAGGCAATGTATTCCAAAAAGTGTGTAGAATTTTTGAAAAGACTTACTAGCATAAAACCAGCATGGATTTTATAAGCAGCATCATTTTTTAAAAATGCTAATAATAGTAATAATAATAATAATAATGACGTCTATCTGGGAGTAATGAAAAAGATATAAACCACCTCATAAACAGCAGATTCCTCAAACACAAGAGGATGGTAACAATAAAAGTAAGAATAATAATAATAACAATGAGGAGGACAAAGGGAGGGGAGCAGGGGTGGTAGATAACAAGGACAACAATAATAAAAATATCAACTGCAATAATAATAATAATAATAACAACAACAACAACAATATTTTTCACCAAGTTTTCAGTTTTATCGCCTTTTAGATGATTTATCATGAAATGAAAATTTCACAGAGAAAAATAATTGCTTTTATAGATTAAACTATTGGTTGATGTATTGCTTCCATACAATAACGGGCCATTTTGATCGCCTCTGCCAATCAACTGTGGCTGAAAGAATATGCATGCATGGACACAGACATACACACTCAGATATATACTCAGTTACAATCACACTATTCACAGACATAAACTAGTTTGAGTTCTGTACATTCTGTCTAAGTATATAAACAATACAGACATGCATACATATCTATATATGCGTTTTATGGGTGTGTGTGTGTACTGGGTTTCCAACTCTGATGGCAGAGTGAAGGTGTGGCGTATGAGGGTGGACGCTACAGAGACACGTGTCATGGAGAGAGATGCGTGAGGTGGCCAAAGCATATGTATGTGTGTATTATATATATATATATATATATATATATATATGTGTGAGTGTATATATATATGTATATATGTAGATATGTATGTTTATATATATATGTGTGTGTATGTATATTTATGTATATATACCTATATAAATGCATACACATACATGCATGGATATATGTGGGTATATATAAGTATAACGATTTATATATATATATATATATATATATGTATATATATATATATATATATATATGAGGCATTGCAAGACTAATAACCTGGTGTAGATCTCAATATACATATGCTTCAGAATGAAGCACTAGTCAACTGCAGAGTAGCTATAAGATGACAAGCCAGTAAATGATTATCTTATGAACTTCCTACACTTACAGCTGTTTCTGCTATAAGATGCAGTGAACTCATAGCTGAGTGCCTGACTAATACTTTACAGCTTTATTGTTGCCCTGCTGTTGGACTGAATATATGTATGTATACATATATGCATACATTCATACAAACAAGTAGTTGTGTGGGTGGATCTATGGACCTGCATACAGAATGATAGATAGATAGATAGATAGACAGAAATACAGAATGATAGATAGATAGGTAGAGAAATGGAGGGATTTATTAATAATAGCTGCTACACTTAGCTTTGATCAGGTTTGTTAAAACCTAAAATAAATAAATATAAAAACTATTTTAGAACCAAAACTAGAAAGAATAAACACTTACTGCTTCAAATTCACGGAGAAACAATGTAGATTTGATTGTATGGGAGACATGGTGATCCCAAACTGATTCTTGTAAATCTGAGACCTTTTATTTATGCTGTGTTAATGCTCAATGCAAATGGAAGTTGTACTGGAAACTGATGAAACATTGATTAAATCACACACACACACACATACAAATATACATATTACTGTTCCACTGTGGTTAGGATTAACCAAAAGTACTCTATCCGGTGAGATATATAAATATCATTTAATATACACAATTTACAAAAGTGCTCTTAATAGTTTCATACTGTGGAGATACAATAATTTTGCAGTTTTATATAACATGCCATGATTCTCCAAACAATCTTTCAAGTTCAGTGCATATCGTTAAAAGCATTTAAAAACCAAGATGCTGGTCTATGAGAAAACATGAGGTAAACAGAAAAAGAAAACTGTGAAGAAGTTTGATTGCAAATGTTGGTTAGCCATGTATGGGATCTGAAAATGATTTTCAGACCACTTCATTTACCTGCAACACCTCCATGATCACTTCAGACCACCCAGCATGACAGCTTATGAGACCATTGACACTGGACAGCGACCCATTAGTGATGACATAGTACGACGTCGACTGACCACCAACAACCTTCGTTGCTGTCATCCTGCTCGAGGTCCAGTCCTTACTGCCCGCTGCCATCAGGCATGACTACAGTGGACTACACAGCACCGACATTGGCGGCATCAACAATGGAGGTCGAGAGTCTTCTCTGATGAGAGCCGGTAGTGCATTTCCAACTCTGATGGCTGAATGAGTGTGTGGCGTAGGAGGGTGAATGCTACTGAGACGCAGTTCTTCCTCACCTAGCTTATTCCCTAGTCCTTTCTACTACTGTCTATCACTTTTTCAAGCACTCTGATGGTTTCCTACCATCAAGTAAGATTTTGAAGGAGTTCAAAAATCAAATCAATGCTGAAAGTGTTTTCAAAGAGATTTTCAACTTCAGAACTCCAGATTTTTATGTTACCAGGATAAACAAACTTTTTAACTTGTTGGCAAAAATGTGTGGACTGTAATGACATTTTGATGAATAAAATTTCTGCATCGTTGAAATATAATGTAATGAATTTCATGTTTGAAAACGTTGCTTACTTTTTACCCAAACTGATAGATAGGCAAATTGACAGATACTCAGACAGATAAATAGATTAATACATAGACAGAGAAAGAGAGTGAGAGAGACACACATGCACTTAAACATGTACAATGTTCTTCTTAATGCCTACAGTGCTGTTTCACACAAAGAGCCTCCTTGTTTTCATATTAGCCACCTTTCAGTCACATTCTACTTTTTCCCTATGCATCGTTATCAATCAAGTAGGTTTCCAACTTTTCTTCTGGTTTCTTGAACTGTCTGTTTCACTACTTGATGCATTAGCTCACCTTCAAGCTAAGACTGAAAAACTTGACCTTACTATTGCTATATACTCTTCATTAATGTAAACAGGGCCACGTTGATATGTCTGTCTTTTTTTCTCTCTTTCGTCTCTCTCACTATTATTATTACTGTTATTTTTTTCCCTTTTACAATGTTTCCTTATTAGCCTTTTGTATTCTTACTTATTGTATCTTATTTTAATTTGCCTTATTTTATTAAACCTTTTTTTGATGTCCTTCCAAAATTTCTTCACACTGATGAGAATGACAATGCTTAAATTTAATTATAATTACTATGATTATAATCTTGTCTTGCATATTTGTATTGTCCTTTGAAATGCGCATGTGCATTGAATCCTATTTCGTATTAAATTTAATTTTCATTCAACATATTTTTCTCCTCCATTTTTCTATAATTGTTTATGATAAATTTATACTTATAACAATATTTTTCAACTATATATATATATATATATATATATATATATATATATATATATATATATATATATATATATATATATATATATATATATATATATATATATATATATATATATATATATGATTGACCGTTGACTGAACACTATTCAATTTTTTTTTTCTCCGTGTTTTTCTCCTTGTCTCCGTATTCTTTCTGTTGAAGAGTGTAGCTCGAAACGTCAAAGACTTTCCGTATTCCCGAGCGTCATACTAATATATACTTTTGTTATTTACACCACCTGTCCTCGTCTGTTATTTGTATATTCTCCCATATATATATATATATATATATATATATATATAACTGCTTGAGGCAGTTCTGTGGTGCTACACCAGGCAGATTGCATCAATGGAACAGCTGAGTGACTGGGAGAGATCAAAAAAATTACAACTCTGCATCCTGGGGTGAACATGAGGAAGATATGCAGTGACACACATGAATATCCTAGAGAGATTGGTACCAAACTTTCACACTGAAAGTTATATCAGCTGTGACTTTGGCACAGAGAGTTATACTGCGACGTCCCAAACTGGATATCACAGCACTGTTCAAAAGATCTCAACATTCCCATCAAGAATGAGGACCAGGTACTGTGTAATAACTTGGGATACAAAGGTCCACAGTTATATATCTTGCCAAAAAACGTATGGGAGATTTATATGGAGGAGGGGGAGATTTTTCAGAAAAAAAAAAAAATACCTGAACTCTTGCTGCCCAGATTTCCATATGAACCTACATCCTGGGCAGCAATATCAAGCTCCTTCCTTCACCAAAAGCAATCACC
>NC_142931.1:30829456-30889456 GCF_046866305.1 Octopus bimaculoides
TGCGATTTTGATGTAGTTTAAAATGTTCATATACACACTAGTTGCAATAAGTCAAACATGTGAACAATACTCTAAATATGGAACTTCTCTGAAGCTTGTAGAGATTCACCAACTTTTAAGATCTGAAATATTTTCTAACTTTGGTGAAAACTTGCAAAAACCATATTTGGCTATACTATAAAGGCTTGATCATCAGTTTGCAGTGGTTTTGTTGTTTGATCTTACTGAATCAAAAAACGATAGTGTTGTATGTGACAGACCATGATACATTTAGTAACTGCTGTTTACTAAATGTGTACTACTACTTAATAACCTAAAAAAAAATATCATATGCTCATTAGCTAAAGATATCTAAGCCCTTTATGTATGAAAAAATTGACAAATAAGCTGTAGAATAAAATGGAATGAAACCACATATTAATAAAAGAACAGGTTACAATTCTCTTATGTTCATACCTTTCCAAAGAGCATCAGTGGCATTAAGACAAAGCACTGGCTTAAGCCTGAAATCTTTATTTTGTTCAGACTTGACTAGCTGGGTGCTTATTCATCTGCTCAACTACACCACTGAAAATATTAAGAAACGTTAAATTTTACCAATATCTTTCAGTAACCTTCAGATATCTTCCCAAAATGTCATACCTAAACATTATCTAATGTTATAGTTGAATAGTTTATTCAGTGTGAGGTAAGCATATCCTTTACATTATGTATCTGATAAGTTATATCACTGAAACAAGTATTATTTGCATCTTCGAAGAAAGAAAACAGTACCATAAGAAAACTAGCTATTCTACCCACATTTACTAACATATTCAACCAATCTATCATAGAAAATGAAAAAGATATGGAATAGAAAGGTAAAAATAAATAACAAAACAAAATCAGTATAACCATTACTGTTTTTGACAAGACTGTCACTATAGAAGGAAAACCTTTCAATAAATTCTGATTGGCAATAAGACTTTTACAACCCTCCTTTCTTCTTTTATATAATTTAACAGCTAATTTGAAACAAGTAATATATGAATAAGAAGTACAGTTGCATTGAAAATGCTGTAAGCCAACAGAGCAATGTTAAGTGTATAAAGCAATTAGCTTTAATTACTGACTCTCATAGAAACTGTAAAGCTCACCATTTCAGTTATCCAAATCAAAGAACAACGTAATTTCAGATCACGCTGCCATGTATTTGCTAATTGATAGTTATGGCATTCCACCTTCCAATTTCAGAGTTTTGAATTCAAGGAAAGGGAATATCAACATTTGAAGTGAGTGCATATCACATCAAATCAAGAATATCACTCTTTTAGATATACACACATATCATAAAATCTGATAATATGATTAGAGTGCAACAGAGATGGTCAATATATATGTTTGCTGATGCTACTGTTGTTGCTGAGGAGGAGTAGTCACAGGTAGAACTGTTGATGTTGATTTTGGATGTGGTTCCAGGACAAATTCTTCAATGCAAGTTACATGCAATTTGTGATACTGCTTTTAGGAAAATGGGTACATTCTAGTAATCTGACCATATTAACTTTGATATACCATCAATTCCGGTTTTTGTTAATGTTCTATTGAGGCATAATAGCTTTAAGGTGTTTAACTATCTTTCCTGTCACTGTAGTTTTGCTAGCTACCAATTTTAATCAATTGGGACTTAGATGCATTAACCTATTTCAATTTACAGTTTAAAATCTGAGTTGTCATTCGTTCTTTTTCCTCGTGGTCTTGTTCGAAAATAAATATAGCTTTCATTGATTAAAAGTTGTCATGCTAATGACATTAAGGATGTTAATGCTTACTTGTCTATCTATTAATCACTTAATTGTGTGTTCTTGGCAGGAATGTAGCAGAAATTGACAACCCTTACTCAAAAGTGAGTCCTTATAGTGCGTTTAAGAAATGTGATGACAAAGCACAATGTTTGACCCTTGATTTATTCACCAATATTAATCAATGCAGTACAGCAAGTCTAATAAATTGGTTATATAGGCTTGACCCACAACTCACTCAATAAGGTGGGTTTGTTAGTTTCACTACTTATTACAGTCACAGTTTTTATCAAGCACAAATTATTTTAAGTTTCCAACAAGGTTTTTAAACTTAATATGTTAAGGTTTTGAGATTTACAATCTTTAAGAAATAAAGAGAATAGTCGCCATTATTTAGCACCTCAGAGAGGCTGGCAGAATTATTAGCACACCAAACAAAATGCTTCGTCCATCTGTATGCCCTGATTTCAAGCTCAACTTTGCCTTTCATCTTTTTGGGGTGGATAAAATAAGTAATGGTTGAGCACTGAAGTTGATGTGATTTGCCATATCCTGCCCACAAAGTCTTGGGGTTTGTCCCTATAATTAATAGGATTATTTAGAACCTCAAATATGCCATGGAATGCATCAAACTTACATCGACAACATCATTTATAATAAATTTGATTTCTTTATAAGATCATATAGAATATCATTTCTGGATATTTTCAGCTTCAATAAAGTAAGAAGCCTCAGAATTTGTTCTTTTTTGGTTTGATAGGGTGAAAATGGCACTGCCCATGGTTTTCAAAGGTTGTGAAATCAACATAGATAATATTCTTCATGAATAGTTAGAAGTTGATGTTGCAGGAATAAACACAGGCTGAGAGGAAAACTGGGGTGGTGATACTCAAAGGAAGAAGAACAGGGAATAGGGGTTAGAGTAGGGCCATTTATGTGACGAGAAAAATAAAAGTAACAAGAGGAGGAACGATGAGTAAGTTGGAAGTGTCTGAGTGGTGCAAGCACAGTCAACTGAAAGGAGCAGAGGCCACTGAAGTAATAGTAAAACAGGTAGTGTGAGGAGCCAGCAAATATGTAGACTACAAGTTAGAAAGTGTTGGGGAATAATGTCCTAACAATCAGCTTGGAGACCTCTTTCTGCAATGCAGTCTAAGATATGCATATATGTAGAAGCACACTGTTCCAGATGTGATGGCACTATTCCATTTTGATGTCTGTACATGTATTCGTAGTATGTAAGAGAACAGTCAAACCAAATTTTGCATTGTTCATGCATTTTTCTATGGAATGAACAGAGTGAACTTATTCCAGTCACAAATATATATAAATGTATATATATATAGATATATATGTATGTATGCACCTATCCCCCCTCTCTCTCTATATATATATCTCTCTCTCATATCTCTCTCTCTCTCTCTCTCTCTCATATATATATATATCTCTCTCTCTCTCTCTCATATATATATATATATATATCTCTCTCTCATATATATATATATATATATATCTCTCTCATATATATATATATATATCTCTCTCTCTCTCATATATATATATATATATATATATATATATATATATATATAAAACATACAAAAGTGGTTCATTAACTTGATTCATTATGAATTAATCACTAAAGCACTAAAGATTCAGAATATTTCATAGGCATATATTACAATATGCAGTCATTATATAACCAAAGTTTTATGCATTGGAAATTACTCCATGAATCAAGTACAAAACAATTCATTCACAAACAGTCACTTTCAGACTATAATCCAAACTAATTAGAAACTAAAGACAAGAAAAAAAGTTTGGGCCTACAGCTACATGCCAATATAATGTGTCTGATAACAATAATATAGTGCCATGCATGAAAATAAAGTCATCTTAAGTCAAAACATTTTCTCAGTAGGCTTAAGCAAGTATAGTTCCTCTAGTTATCTATTATCACATAAATATAAGAAGAGAAAAATAACTATATTACATATTATTAATTCATATTTCATTCTTCATAATATAATTCGTTGGAAAAATATATCACTTCTACTAGTAAATTAAGATTTAGAGAGAAATTATTATTTTAACGTATATGTGTGTGTGATTATGTGCAAAAGCAGTAAGAGAACAAAACAAATAAAACAAAAATACAAAAATGATAAATTATGCATAACAATTCTCATATGATTATTTCCTAAGTAATATATGTCTTTTGGAATTGAATTTTAGTTGATTTACCAATAGCTATATAGTTCTGTTTTTCACATTATAATTTTGAGATAATTACGTTTAAAAATTAATTATCACACTTTCTATGATATTCCAATGTCAGAGAATAAATATATCTTGTATTATCTCAGAATTTATTGCAAATATTATTTCTTTATATTTGTTTTCTTCTTAGCAAAAATCAAGACTAGTTAAATTTGAAAAGATGGAATACATCCTCCCTGCCTCTACTTCCTCATCATCACTGTTACTATCCCCTTCACCATCATTATTATTACCATGTGTAGGTTCACATTTTTCATGCTGGAATGAATTAGAAAAGATATCCTGAATCTGTGATCTACTTTTCCTGTTATCAACACGTAATCATTTTCAAGGGAAGTAATTTATTCTGAACTTTGCTCATCAAACAGGTAAGCTACTATACTTTTGTTTATGATATAAGCAACATCCTTTTTTCCCTAGTGGGTTTGAGAGTGCACGACATATGGAGAAAAACTCACACACACACACACCTATATATAATATATATATATATATATATATATATATATATATATATATATATAACTAATTTACAGACGAACCACCACTCTACAACTCAGAACCTATCCAAATCCATGCTGTGAGGCATGTACTATCTTAATATATCTAAGATTTTGAGTGCTACAGCTTGTTGAGTGCTACAGTTCAAACCCGTGGTTGATGCAAGTCTCATCCAGACCTAGGGTAACATAGTGGCAGAACGATTAGAGCTAAGAAACAAGCCTGGAAGTCCTGGAAGAATGGGGGTAGCAGGGTACTGTATCAGAATGCCAGAAGGGATGCTAGGAGACAAGTATATCTAGCTAAGGGAAAAGCAGAAAAAAAGAAGTTTGTCTGTGTTCAGCAATGCGAGGACCAAAGAATTGAAGTATTTTGGATTGCAAGTAAGTGTGTGAAATAAAATTGTGATGTCATAGGGGAGAAATGTGTCTGGATGGATCATGGTGCTCTTGTGTGTAATGATTCCACAAAGAAAGAAGCTTGGAGATGCCATTATGAAAGACTGCTGAATGTGGAGATTTAATGGGAGGAGAGTCTGCCAGAGGTTGACCCAATTGAGGGACTGGCTACCCAAATCGAGAGTTCCATGGTAGATAAAGCAATTAAGGATATGAAGACAGGAAAAGCCCCCAGCCCATTAAGACTCTCTGCTGAGATGCTTGAAATATCTGGCAGCGTGGGTTTTGGTCTAGTCACTAAAATTGTAAATCAGATGGTTCACGAAAGTGTCATACCCAGTGACAGGTGTAGCAACACCCTAGTCAACTGCTTCACAGGTAAAGGTGATGTATTAGATAGAAATAATTACAGAGGTATCAAAT
The DNA here is from genome assembly GCF_046866305.1 of Octopus bimaculoides. Lineage (NCBI taxonomy): Eukaryota > Metazoa > Mollusca > Cephalopoda > Octopoda > Octopodidae > Octopus > Octopus bimaculoides. The sequence goes on from NC_142931.1 coordinate 30,834,840, forward strand.
TGTTGGATCAGGTGATGACAGTGACCGAGACCTTTGGTGATGTGCTGTGATTAAGAGGACCCGTCAAGCCAAGTGCACTCTTGACGGTGGCCACTAAAGAACACCTTTTGCACATTGGGCCTCACAGAGGCAAAGTGGCTGAGTTCCTTTTGAGCATTGGGCCTCATAGAGGCAAAGTGGTTGAGTTCCTTATGAGTGTTGGGCCTCATGGAGGCAATGACCAAGACCTTTGACATTACACTGTGCTTGAGAAGATGACTCATCAAGCTGAGAAAAATTGCAGTCATTCAGATACTGGTGTTACACAAATTAGCAGCAGCTGTGCTGGTAGCACATAAAACCACCCACTGAGGGTGGTTGGCGTTCAGAAGGGCATCCAGCCATAGAAAAATATGCCGAATCAGACTGGAGTTAGGTGGAGTCTTCCAGCAAACCAGCCCAGTCAAACCGTCTAACCCATATCAGTGTTAACAACGGACGTTAAATGATGATGATGATGATGTGTGTGTGTGTATACTCTTTTAAAGGATCTTAGTCAAAGAAACTGATCCAAGGACTTATTGTTTGTAAGCCTAGTACTTATTCTATCGGTCACTTGTGCTGAACCACTAATTTATAGGGACACAAACACACCAGCATCAGTTGTGAAGCAATCATAGGGAGACAAAATAAGATACACACACACATAAATATACATGTATATATATATATATATATATATATATATATATATATATGTGTGTGTGTGTGTGTGTGTGTGTGTGTGTGACAGCTTTAGTTGGTCTGAGGCTGTAGTAGAAGAAACTTGCTCAAGGTGCCACACAGTAGGATTGAACCTGGAACCATGTGGTTGGTAAGCAAGGATCTTACCACACAACCATACCTGCACCTGTATATATATGTATGCACACATACATACATGCATGCATACATAGACATTCACACACATAGATGCACATACATATATATTACCTATGGCTTGGTTTTGATTTCTGGCTAGTATTGCATAACATGTATTAATAACCATCTGGGAAAATACAAGAAAATCGCATTAGCTATTTCACCTTCTTTGACAAATCCCAATCCTTAAAACTGATAATATTGCTGCTACACTGAATCATTATTATGGTAAGAATTATTGTGTCAGACTAAGATTCTGATATGCTAGGGATGTAACTTGATTATTATTTCAAATTATGACTGTTTCACGTTGGTTTGTAACACATTTATTTCCCAGAGTATTAAATATTGCAGCTCACCATGGCATTGTAATCTTTTTAATGTTTGTGTTTTTATGCATATATAAGAGCATTTTGATGTTAGAATTCCTTTTTGAGTAAGTTCCATTATTTTGCAAAATAGCATAATTCTATAGTATCCCACAAGGTCAGCTCTTGTGCATCTGATAGACAGAGGTTAACTTACATTTAATTTATACTGACATAGTGTTTATACATACACACCTATATATATTGATACACACACAAATGTATATATATGCATAAGCATATATATATATGTGTGTGTGTATGTATAAATATATATATATATATATATATATATATATATATATATATATATAAATAATTAAGATTCAGTTCAATTGGGTGGTACATAAGTTGAGGCACCAAGTCAGTCTGGTATTGTTTGCAGAGCTCAAAGTTAGGTGGATAAAATTATATATACATATGTATATGTATGTATGCATATATACACACATTGATCATCCTTTTTTGTGCAGCCCAATTATCTCTTTTTCTCATATGAACAACTTCCTACTGATACACCCCTATCACTATCTGTCGCTCACTCCCTACCACCACTCTTTTTGCAGCATACCAATCGACAACACAACTTTCATCTCTTATCTTTTTCCAGTCTACTGTAATATTGCTTTCCTGATTGATCTTCACTTCTTATATACTGGCAGTCATTCCCTCCTCTCCTCTACCTTCCTTCGATCTTTATTCACCATTCACTACATTCACCCACCTCCCTCACCCTATCTCTAACCATCCTTGACTCTCCCTACATGCTGTTCTAACGTCTACTCACCAACCCTTCATCCTACCATGTTGTCTCCAGTCTCTCTTCTAATTTACCTTTGTGTACCTTGAGTGTTCATCCTGGTACTTTGTCACCAACATCTTTATTGCTCTTTCCAGCTCTATTTTGATAACTCTCATTCAGTCATATAATGTGCGGTAGTCATGTGTATATATGTGTGCGTGTGTGTGTACTTTTATTGTTCCTCATACTACCTTTCATATACCACATAATGTCTCTCACCCCACCCTTCATATTTTATGAACAGTTTTTCCAACTCCATGATAGCTTTTCTTTCTTGTAACCCTCATGAGGAAAGTTTATATCGTCTGTATCTCTTCAAACATTGTCTCATTAAAGGTTTATATGCAGGTTTATATGTATATATGCATGTGTATGTATGTCTTTTAAATATGTGTGTGTGTGTGTGTGTGTATATATATATTTAAATATATATACATATATAGTGAAGGCACATGGCTCGGTGGTTAAAGTGTTGAGCTTACAATCGTGAGGTTGTGAGTTTGAATCCCGGACCGGGCTGCGTGTTGTGTTCTTGAGAATGACACTTTATTTCATGTTGCTCCAGTTCACTCAGCTGTAGAAATGAGTTGCGACGTCACAGGTGCCAAGTTGTATTGGTCTTTGCCTTTCCCTTGGATAATACTGGTGGCGTGGAGAGGGGAGGTCGGTATGCACGGGTGACTGCTGGTCTTCGATAAACAACTTTGCTCGGACTTGTGCCGGGAGGGTAACTTCCATGGTGCAATCCCATGGTCAGTCATGACCGAAGGGGGTCTCCGCATATATATATATATATATATATATATATATATATATATATATATATGTTTATGGTGCAATAAAGACTGGTGCAATAAAGACTTGGTGCAATAAAGACTGTAAACAAACAGGAAACAACTTCTATCTCATTCCAGGGTGAAAAACTAGAGGTAGTCGATAGCTTCCGCTATCTGGGCGACCAAGTTAGTAGTGGGGGTGGGTGCGCTGAAAGCGTAGCTGCTAGAATAAGAATAGCCTGGGCAAAGTTTAGAGAGCTCTTACCCCTGCTGGCGACAAAGGGACTCTCACTCAGAGTAAAAGGCAGACTGTATGACGCATGCGTACGAACAGCCATACTACATGGCAGTGAAACATGGGCTGTAACTGCTGAGGACATACGTAAGCTCGCAAGGAATGAAGCCAGTATGCTCCGTTGGATGTGTAATGTCAATGTGAATACCCGTCAGAGTGTAAGTATCTTGAGAGAAAAGCTGAATATTAGAAGCATCAGTTGTGGTGTGCAACAGAGACGATTGCGCTGGTATGGACATGTGGTGAGAATGGATGAGGATAGCTGCGTGAAAAAGTGCCACACCCTAACAGTTGAGGGAACCCGTGGAAGAGGTAGGCCCAGGAAGACCTGGGCTGAGGTGGTGAGGCAAGACCTTCGTACATTGGGCCTCACCGAGGCGATGACTACTGACCGAGACCTTTGGAAATGTGCTGTGCGTGAGAAGACCCTGCAAGCCAAGTAAGATCGTTGCCAGTGCCCCTGGACTGGCTCTTGTGCGGGTGGCACATGAGATGCACCATTTTGAGCGTGGCCGTTGCCAGTACCGCTTGACTGGCTCCCGTAGGATTTTCCAGTGAGATCGTTGCCAGTGCCCCTGGACTGGCTTGTGCGGGTGGCACATAAAAGACACCATTTCGAGCGTGGCCGTTTTCGTGTGGGTGACACGTAAAAGCACCCACTACACTCTCTGAGTGGTTGGCGTTAGGAAGGGCATCCAGCTGTAGAAACTCTGCCAAATTAGATTGGAGCCTGGTGTTGCCATCCGGTTTCACCAGTCCTCAGTCAAATCGTCCAACCCATGCTAGCATGGAAAGCGGACGTTAAACGATGATGATGATGATGATGAAGTTTGTATGTGTGTGTACACATATATATATAGTAGGCAAAGGCATGGCTGCATGGTAAGGGGTTTTGTTTCCCAACCACATGTTTCTGGGTTCAGTCCCACTGTATGAGATCTTGTTCAGATGATTTCAACTATAGCCTAGGGTCAACCAAAGCTTTGTGAGTAGATTTGGTAGATGGAAACTGACAGAAGCCCAGCACGCATATATATATATATATATATATATATATATATATATATATATATATATATATATATACAAGAGTCGAACAAAATAATGGAAACGCCCTATGATTTCAAGCAAATTAATTTTATTATGGGGTAGGACCGCCTTTTGGCAGTAATTACAGCTTGAATTTTATAAGGTATGGGCTCGTACAAATTTTGAATTCCTTTGGAAGCAATTCAAAATTTGCCAAATCAGACTGGAGTCTGGTGTAGGCTCCCAGTGTGCCAGCCCAGTCAAACTGTCCAACCCATGTGCCAGCATGGACAACGGAGATTAATATTGATGTATATATATATATATATATATATATATATATATATATATATATATATATATATATATATATATATATATATATATATATATATAAATATATATCTGTGTGTGTGTATATATATATATCTGTATTTACAGTCACACACATGCATAATATATATATAGGGCTGTGTGTTTATGTTACTGAGTTATTTCCCCTCATCTTTACATGTTCACAGATTGTAGACAAGAGAACTATTCGGATGGTGTCATTTATTTCCAATTCTCTGCTTAACCATGTTTAGGATGGTCATTGTTTGATAGACTGCAAGATTGTTATCTTGCTGTCAAGACAAGTAAGGCTTGACACCAAGAAAGGCATCTAGCCATAGAAATATCGGCTCCAATCTCATCTGACCCCTGCAAGCATTCAATAATGAACCTTATAATGATGTTGATGCTCTTACTTTACAGCTATCTGTATTTGTCTCTCCTTATTTCGTTTGTACAATATTTTTGCAGTCCTATGATAAATATTTATAATAGTCTCCTAATTGCTGTAGATCTGAATCTTTCTCTATTTATGACAAATATAATACTTGTGTCTTAGCTTTAGTCTGGTGTATTCAGAATACTGTAATTTTATTTCTTTTTTCTTATCTAGTTTTGCTAATTCACTTAACTTCAGATTAATAATATTATAACTCTGACTTATTATTGGATCATCTAGAACAGTTTTTATCATAGTGGCTTCTGTTCAAGATTCTGGGGTTTCACATGATAACAAGCATCTTAATGAAACTTAATATAAAATTATTTCATTAAAAAAATGAAAATGTGTATTCACTGTGCTAAAATAACATTATATGTTTATTTTAATATGACTGAATTTTTTCTCTTAAAGAATTTTTGTTTCTGTTAATGCTTTACTAAATCTAGAGTGCTAGTGGTTATCTATAACACACACACACATACATACTCATTTAGAATTTGAGGAAGCAACATCCACGTAAGAGATTGTAAAAAACAATCCTGATGCCAACTGGGTTTAACCAAATATATTAATAGGAAGATTATCAATACATATGTCTATAAACAGTCTCATAAAACAAACCAAGCATCTTTTTAATTTTTCTTCTCCATTTTCTTTTATTGACTTTTTAATTTTATGAGACTATATATATATATATATTACGTTTATATATTCGTTTTGCAAGATTGTTGATGTAAAATCGTGTGTTCAAACAGATATTGTTGTATTTGGGATGGTCATGCTGCCAGTTTAGCCAATAAAAACACACACACTATATATTTGGTGTTAATTTACTTCAGCATTTATTTTACATTAATCGTATTTCAGCCAGAGTTCTTTCGTCACACTTCTGTGACCTCATCAGTGGTCCTTTGCTTTCTTCTTTCTTATTTGTGTATATATATACAGAGAGAGAGAGAGAAGTTCTACAAGCTTTGGAAAATTAGATGTATTCTACAAGAAAATAAGTTTGGTAACTGCTGATCTAGAATAATGAAACCTATCTCCTATTTTTAACATTTTTGTCAGTGTTAAGGATTCATCCAAAAAGGAAAAAAAAGAAACATTTATAATATTCGTTAATATTTGGTGTGTACTGTTCTTGTCATTGATTCTCAAGTTATTGCAACACTATAACTTATCTGATTCTCTTTATCAAACATATTAATTGATTTCTAATATTATTTTCATCTCTTTTGAGATGGCTTTACTCTATTTTCCTATACTGAATTTTATGTAAATCTCCATTGAATATCTATGACTCTAAATGATAGAGTTTCCTGTTCTCTGCCATCTATCTGCAGCATATAACCTGAATTAGTCTCTATATACTGAAATATCACTTTTCATTCATATAATGTTTAGGATGTGTATTGAATGTTATCACCAGACAGAAGACTATACAGAAAGGTTTCTCTTTGTATATTCATGTATTACTCGGAATTGTGTGTTTTAAGGATTTTTTTTTATTATCGTTATCATCGTCATCGTCATCATCATCATCAGCAGCAGTAGCATCAACAATTTGTTAAATATATCAAGAGATTCTTTTCTTAAAAAGAAAATTAGCTACCACTAAAAATAAATGAATGAATAAATAAAACAAAAATTAGTTCAATGTTAGCAAATAATGTCTGAGAATACCCTAGGGATACTTACATACACAAATATTACTATTTTCTGGAACATTCCAGTATCTGTACTTTTAGCTTTATTTATAAAATTTGTTGTGTATCACTCCAGTTCTACAAATTTGAAATGTGATGATGGGCCCATTATTTGACTGTCATAATATTTCAAAGTTAAAAGTTATGTCAGTGTTATTCTTCAATTTATATCTTTAAAACATAATTATTTAGAATTATTTTGTTCAAAATAACAACACTTTCATTAATTACAGTGAAGGGGACATCTGTTGAAAAATCGCAGGTGAAATAATTGATCAATTTCTTATCTAAAGGCTTCACAGTTCAAGTAAAACAGTGCCAGTAAACTACAAATGTGAAACTAAATGCTACCCACTGAAGATATTAGGTCATAACATTATATAAGCACGTATATTATAGAATACATACAACAAACAGCTTACTGATAAAGTAGTTGCATGCTGTCAATTTAATGTGACAGTCCCCTGCAGGGAATAATACTACTGTTGGTTAGACTTAGGAAGCTATACCGCTTCCTGTCGGCCTTGACACATTTCTTGTGTCCTTATGTTTACAAGGGGGAGACTAGCACCTCTACCCAGTTAAGCCTGCATCTAGAGACATGTTTCTGAGTCTTTGCTTGTCATCAATCTAGAGTAGCATGACCTGCAAGTCAAAGATGCCCTTCAAGCTCTTGTAAACATATAATAATTCTAGTGAAATACATTCACTGATTTCAAATTTAAAAATAATACACTTCTAAATCTCTCAAAGAGATTTATGCAGTAAATTTAGAAATGTATTATTTCTAAATTTGAAATCAGTGAATGTATTTCACTAGAATTATTATATGTTTACAAGAGCTTGAAGGGCATCTTCGACTAGCAGGTCATGCTACTCCAGACTGATGACAAGCACAGACTCAGAAACATGTCTCTGGATGCAGGCTTAGCTGGGTAGAGGTGCTTGTCTCCTCCTTGAAAACATAAGGACACAGGAAATGTGTCAAGGCCGACAGGAAGCGGTGCAGCTTCCTAGGTCTAACCAACAGTAGTATTATTCCCTTCAAGGGACTGTCACATTAATTTGACAGCATACAACTACTTCATCGTATCACTACTGCATAAATCTCTCTGAGAGATTTAGAAATGTATTATTTCTAAAAGCTTACTGATAGTTCTGCAGGTTTAATTAACAATTATGGTAACATATTTACAAAAGCAGAAAAATATTACTTCCAGAACATTGGATACTTGTATTATCATTATTCAAGTTCTTTATCACAGTTATTCACAGTGTAAGTTCTTTAAATATTTCCTTGTTTTACATTGTTATGCATCAGTATATAAAGCAGGTTCTTATTTCTCATCTTGCATAAAACACCATAATGCAAATGCTTCTTACTTCAGTCCATTCTCATTTTAATTCTCTTACTTCCACTCACTTTATTCCTGCTTGCCACTAAAAGCAGTGCTATAAACATATCATCCTTCTGATTGCTTTCATTTTACTTCTCCTCCTGCCACTGACTTAATTTCTGTTTGTTGTTTGACACCCTACAACTTCTACTTTATCTTGCAGAAAATAAATGCACATTCTGAAATATTTTATGTGGATTATTGTCATTTTTGTCATGGAAAATAACACCAGGCTTATGATGAGCTACTTTGTAGTCTATATATATGTTAAGTTCCTTGGCACTTTCTTATCTTCATTTTCTAAAACAATTATAGGTTCATATGGGTACTACAGTGACTTTTTCTCAAGAGAGATTATTTGCATTAATTATCCTCGTTATCGTACTGTAGTGTTGATGTTGAAGATTAAGATGTTGTTAAAAGTTTGTTGTATTACTTGTGATTTTAAAAGCTTTTAAAAGATCAAATATTCTAGGTTGACAGTACATCGCTTAGGATGTAGACTATAACCTTGACAACCATTTTTCTCTTTGTAGTTCTAACACTTTTGGATTTCCTGGTATTTTACCATAAGTAATTAAGAGTGCCATTTGGTATTAACCCCCAATATCTGATCAACAGAAATGCAAATACTGACCAAGTCTATCATGGTCATTAGTAAACTCAGTTGAAGCTAACAGAGCATGTGAGGATGCAGTGGTCAATTGTTTCTCTGTTTAGACCACAAATGTGATAGGAAAGATCAGCACCATGTTTTAAGAATATTATTATTATTATTATTATTATTAGTCATATACACATAACAATTTAGACTGTTGGAAAAGAAAAATTCCTAACATCGGGCAACAACAAGTAACCTTAGAGGTCAAGAATCCTCCTAAGTATTTTAGCTGTCCGTAATGATAGTGTTATCTGGAGCTGTACTAAATTAGGTTTCATGCCAATTTCCTCAATCCAACTGTTCAAATCTTTAGGGATAGTCCCTAATGCACCTATAACTACTGAGATACATTTTACCCACACTTTTCATTATTATTATTATTATTGAGTGAGAGAGCAGTGCATGCCATCAAAGTGACATTGGGGTAAAATATACAAAGCCCAATATACCCATTATGACTACCCATCTGATGTGTGCAACATGGTGATCTCATATCAAGATAAACAGTGCATGACCTCGCAGGTGGGGCCCAGTTAGAATTTTCTTCAGGTTGAGTAGCCAATCCTGCTCAAAAGGTCCTTGAATAAGGTTTTTTTAGGATGTTGAATAAAACACCCATGTTTCCAAAGATGAATTATTCAAACCCCAAAGAATTCCTCTCAACACATGGCTATGATGCTCCTCCACTACTTCTGCTCGTGATCAGAGATGCATTTATTGCCAGTCACTAAGGGACATGCTCAACTGGTTAAGGTCAAACAACTGACAAGCAAATCTGTGGTATTAAGCAGAATTAAGACCAGAAGCCATGAGAGCCACTGCCTGGTACTGCATCAGGGCATTTATTATTATTATTATTATTATTATTATCATTATTATTATTATTATTATTATTATATCAAAACTCACAGATTATTTTGCTGGGTATGATCGAAAGTGTCAGCTGACCACAGCCAACAGACTAATGTGACATTTGTTAACTGGTCATGCTTCAAGAATCCTGTGAAAAATTCTTGCAGTTCCAAGCAATGCTGATTTTTGTAGGTGTTCTACCTTCACACTTGCACCAATCTCTTTCAGTCAAGCTGGTAGTTGAGTTCTGATACTTACAAGTGCCTCAGTTATTACTGGTGTCACGTCTACTCTCTTCATTGACCACAACCTTCATATTATTATTTATATTATTATTATTCAGTAGTTTTATTTTTATAACGTGCCTTCACTTCACTACCGAGAGCAGCTTTGTGTGCCTTAGGTATGTGCTGTGGTTTGCTGTGATGATCTTATGGTTACTGTATTGAAAGTGTTTTGAGTAGGATGTGTGCAGTGCCCAGTAGTAATAATAATGATATAATGATAATGATAATAATAATAATAACAATAAGAAAAGCATGATGTGATTTGTAAGAGAGATTAAGATTGTTTATTAAATTGAATGAATTTAAAAATATTTTAATTGTCTATTTTCCTCATGCTCAAATTGTAAAATGATACAAAACAATGCAGAAATACAGAAATTCAGTCTATGGACAGGAATATCCTGCGTTCCTTTTCAGACAAAATGACATCATCAGTTTTCATCTTTTATAATTGGTGACAAGAAAAAAAAAGGAAAGAAAGTAAAAAGAAAACAGGAAAGAGAACACTTAGTGAAAAAGTTTTGTGTAAATGTGACAAAATTTACCTTCATTTTATTTATTTCTCCAGTGCATAACATTAGCAATGCACAAATATATTTGTCGTCATGTGTTTTGAAGACTGGAAGTGCAGAAGAGTCAGAATATTGTCTGAGAATGTGCACTTTCAAATCTACAGCCGTTTGATGTAAAATGTTCATCAAGTTCAATCAAACTATGGCTTTTGTGCATGATGTCATACCTATACCTGTTGAATCTTTGACTTAATTGTTCTGTTGTGCAGCAACCAAAATAAATAAAGTTGTGTTTGGTGCATTCCACTGTGCACACCAAATGGAAATCTTTGCATGTCCCACCTTCTATGTAAATAATAACATTTCTTTTACAATTTGTGATAGAATTAATTTGACTCATGTCGATGCACAATGAACAGGGCTGTGAAAGCAATCACTTTATTTTATCAACAATTTTTTTCAGAGATGTCTATATTCATGATGGTTTAAATTTACCAGTATCACGAGCTAGCTGCACAGATAACAACACTTTACTCACCACAAACAAATATAACTCCTACAATTCAACCAGTTCAAATAGCTAATACCTGGGTTGGTCCAAACGATTGTAATATTTTTAACCTTACATTTGCATCTGAACTAGTCATTTGAAACTCTCCAGAAAAACTTGTATTCCATCAATTGAAATGAAAACCTATTTTAAATTTTGCCTTAGAAGTTAAGCTGTTTCAGATGCCAACAAAAACTCAAGACATTACTTGCTTTTTATCACCCACCCAAAAATGGGTTACTCCAAGAAAGTGGACTAAAAGTGATGACTTCTCATATAAACATTCACAACAATTTTTGTTACCCAGTAGGTTCTATGTTTAAAGTGGAAAATTCCAACAAAAATCAAAAGACAGTCAGAAATGAAATAAAAGTAATACTGTGGAAAACACTTGACTAACCTGGTTATAAATTTTTCTTTTTTAAAACTTTTACCAGAATTCTGCCCAAGCACTAAAAATTTTAATAAAAACTAGCTAGTGGGTTATTTCAGATTGTCCTCCATCACAAGCTTAAAGAATATTTCTTTAAAACAAAATGGTAATAAGGAGTCAGAAAACTGCAAAAAACAGTCAAGCAAAAGTAACCCATCTAATAATAATAATTCTATACATTGTGAGAAATTATCAAATTGACAGGATGCAAACAGAAGAGTTGGATTTGTGAGCTGTCTTAATAAATGTGGAGTTGTGAGTATGAGACAAAACCAGAGAGAAGTAGATAGATATTGCCAATAAAAATAAAGATCTACAAGGATATCACTTTAAGATAAGAATTGTGAATGAAAGAAATATGGAATGTTCATGCTATGAACTGGCAAACAATGGTAACAGAAACGTAGCTATTGCCAAACCAAACAAGAAATTAGATAATTAATTTTGATGTAAGAGAGATTCGTCATATGAAAATGCTGACATTGGATTACAAAAGAGATGAAGAGAAGCCATTCTGCAGACCAGTCAAATTCCATTTCCAGTGTGAAAACCCAGATGTAAAACAATTGCATATGAGGAAATGGTAGCAATGGAATTTGATATATTTGCAAATTTTCTTGTATTATTAGACCAACCACTTCCACCATGTAAGATATCGCTAGAATATTGAAATTTATACATATTGAATTAGAAATCCCAGAACAATATCTTACATAGTGACTGTTTTAGGAATTAGTATCACATCTTGATGCTATCTATGCAAGAAACATATTCTATAATAAATTAATAATGATGATGATGACGATGTTGACGATGACGACGACGACGATGATAATAATAATAATGATTTCAAATTTTGGCACAAGTCTAGCAATTTGGCGGGATTTATTGACCGAAAAGGATAATAGACAAACTTAACCTTGGTGAAATTTGAACTCAGGACATAAATAAGGAGAATATACTGCTAAGCATTTTGCCTAGTTTGTTAATGATTCTACCAGATCATTGCTTTAAGATAATAATAATAATAATAATTATTATTATTATTATTATAATGATAATAATAATATAGTGGAGGCACGTGGCTTAGTGGTTAGGGTGTCAGCATCATGATCGTGAGGTTGTGGTTTCGATTCCTGGACCAAACGACGTGTTGTGTTCTTGAGAAAAACACTCCATTTCACATTGCTCAAGTTCACTCAGCTGGCAAAAATGAGTAACGCTGCGATGGACTGGCGTCCTGTCCAGCTGGGGAACACATGCGCAATTGAAACTGGGAAACCAGGCCCATGAGCCTGGCTAGGCTTTAAAAGGGTGCATTTATTTTTTATTTAATAATAATTATAATAATAATAATAATAACAACAACAATAATCAACACCATCATCATCATCGTTTAACATCTGGTCTCAATGTTGGCATGGGTTGGACAGTTTGACTTGGAGCTGGCTAACAGTGGTTAGCATTGAGAAAGGCTTCCAGCTGTAAAAACTGTCACAACAGCTGTCTGGAATCCAATTGTCTGTTGTGACATAGTTTCTTCAGCTGGAAACCTTTCTTAATGCTAACCACTTAACAGAGTATGCTGGGTGTTTTTTACATGTCATCATCATGGTCGTGTTTATGCAGCACTCAAAAATATTGAGTTTGCATATTTTTGAGCATGTTTGTTTGGTAGTTTAATGTAAATAAGCAAGCTCTGATTTTTGCAGCAAGAAAAGTATGAGTCTCTCCATTTTTGCTTTAACTCTGAGCTTTGTAACCACTGATGGGTTTGTGGTTAGTTAATATCAGCACCCTGGGGCAAGGTGTGAATTGACTGTGCAGAGGTTTTCATTGCTATCTTTCTCTTAGAGTGATGAGGCTCTCAGACATTGCTTTCATCTGTGAATTCTAGCTGCCATGTTGGTAGTAATTCAGCATTGTCTTTCAATTATTTTGTTATTGATTTGTAATTTTCTATATTCTTCTGCTTCTTTCACTTAGGAGTGGAGACTCTTCTTGTTTGCATTGTCTTTTAATAATATCATCATTAAATTTCTGATTTTGTTTGCAAGCCAATTCTGATATGTACGCAAGCCAATTCTGGATGTTTTACAGGATAATTCAAGTTGGATGAATTCTTTTCTGCCTTCTTTCCTAGGCAGATAGAGATGGCCAATGTCTGCCCTATGATAGTGCATTTTGTGGTTGATGAAATTATTTCATGTCATCCAATCAATTCTCTGAAAGTCAGGTAAGTTATAGTCGATACTATTGAAACAAACACAATTAAGGTGTTGATAGCTTTGCTACTATTTTTATAACTGAGTTCAGTTTTATGACCAGCCTTATTATTCTGTACGGCTCTTTTTGGATCTTTTCCTTCATTTAAATATGGTTGGTTCCATCACTTTCTTATAAAGCTAAATATTTATGTGCCCTCAAAATCCATTTTTTGTAGTGTATTGTCTTGGTCAAGTTTGGTGAATGATATTGAGTAAGGCTTCTCACTTGGAAGTTGCTTTTGCACACTTATCAAGTCCAAATTACATTCTTATATCATTGCTAAACTTCTTCACTCTTGTTAAAAGTCTTATGAACAACTGATCATTCTTAGTATATAGCTTCAGGTTATCCATAAGGAATAGATAAACCATATAGAGTTTATTCTAAAATATAATACTCTTTAGCTAAATGATCAATCAATAAACAAAACTAAAATTGAAGCCTCAAAAGGTCTTGAAAACCTTAACTATCAAAACACATCATCTTCCTAGATTTGTTTGTTTCTTCTTTTTTTTTCATGTTTATACTGTAGACAGCAGTCAAAGAGTCAAAAATATACATATGACCTGAAACAATAATCAAATTTAAAAGTTTTCATGGCAGACATCTCAGTGGAGTTTGAGATCAACATATATAATAAACAAATATAAGCCACAAGCAAATTAAGTGAAGAAAGTTACCATGGGCTGAAGATTTATAATTATCTAGGCAACCAAAGAGCTAACAGAATGAAATAAGTTCTCATTAAGTAAAATACCCATTGAAAGAAGCTGGTACTAAAAAGTGAACTTAAAATAAACACAAAATTTTAATAGCTCAGCTACATCTCATATAAAAATATGGCTCCAATTCTATCAGTGAGAATTAAATCATCATTTTAAAAAAATGGCGAATGAAACAGAAGACGTAAACCAAATATCTCCAGTTGTTTCAAATAAAATAAGACTTGAAAGATAGGGATCACATATAAATCAAATTCTGCAGAAAAAACAGCAACAATTTAAATATATTGCTACTTCCGACAGAAGGAAACTGAGTGTATATAAACATGAAGAATGCCAAATGATTAATCCCACTATAAACCTTTAATGCAATTCTAAGGAGAAATGGGATCTCAATACAATATTGATCAAGCATCCAAAACAGTAGTAGATAAATAAAAATAGCAGCAGGAATAAAACTAACATACAGAAAGCAATAGTGAGTGACAATATCAGATAGTAATACATAAATCTACCTGTGACAGTCAAAGCAGATCAAGCTTTAAAACTGAAATTGATAGACATTATCTAGCATAGAATTGGCATATTTTTCATCCTTCTTGACTTTAAAGCTATTCTAAAGACGAAAAGAAAAAAAAAAACAAGGCAGCATGTCTAGTAAATGGGTTACACTAAGACACCTCAAAGCAGTAGGAAACTGCTATTTAGAAAATTGTCATCTACACTGAAATCACCCAGAAAGAGTATGAATAGAACCTAGGGATTGTCACAGAAAAAATGATAATGCAGTAATTCTGTGGGTCATGGTTCAAATACACAGGTAGAAAATATTGACAAAGAAGCCAGGACTACTTTTCCTTTTTAACAAATATCTGGCACTGGTTGAATGTACCTGAGCTGGGGCACTTGTCTGGAATGGCATGTTATATGCTGGAGCAGAGAAGGGAAACAATGTCATGTATCTTCAAAATAAAAGGCGAAAATAATAAATATAATAAAAACTTAAATTTTACATTTAATAAATTGTCATAAACACTTTATTCCTACTTTTGCAGGTTTTTATCTTAGTCTAAATTTAAAAAAATATATACTAGTAAGGATATGATGATTCAGCTTGTACAGCTTGAAACTGTGCTGAAATCTAATTTGTCTGGCTTGCAAACAACTTCAGAACCTCTCCCGTCTTTGATTCTCTGAATGTGAACATGTTGCTTAATCCAGTTTATTTATATTGCTACATTTGAGATTTTGAGATTCATCACATAAAAAGAAAAAAACCAGGAAATTACTAGTAAAAAAATATACATTTGTGTATCAAACACTGGCTTCCATATTTAATATATATTTGATGTCAAGGTTTCTTTTTAGACTCGGAATAGAATACAACAACTAAAGCTCATGTTATAAACCAATGGCTTATTAATTTTCTAATGCTGAATCATGTTATTTAGAAGGTCAAAAACAAACTGTCAAAAAAGATTGTGCCAATTTTTCTCCTGCATTCTAATTAATTAACACCCACTTGTAATTGATTCACATGCTTAACAATTTGCCTCTTGAATACCAGTAATGATAAAAAAAAAAAAAGAAATAGATATATACATAATTCGCTTTAGTAAAAGCAATGTCTATGGATAGTTAGTTATTCATATAACTTACATTTATTTAACTGATTGCTTTAATACTGCACCACAAACTCACTAATGCTCTAGCAAATATTTTTCCCTTTGGGAGAACTCACAAGTGGGAAATACTTTAGATAATGGAAAATGGTTGTGTAAATGCTAAAATCTCATTCATCATTTATTAAAACTTGTTTCAATTATTAAAACTCGTTTCTTATTTTACTCACCAAAAACTCTATGATTATTTAGTTCTTTAAAGACTTGTGTGTTTTTCCCCAGCAATGCAATGGTTTGTAGTATTAAAAGTAAATTAAGTTAAATTGCTAAATTATTTCATAGGTAATAAACAATATTATAATAACAGCAGACACAGTGGCTTTATTATAACAATACACTCATGTTAGATGTTCCTTTAATTACTGCTTAGTGGTATTCTAACTGTAGTATAATCTTTATGAAGTAATGTTTGTGTAATTAGCAATAATTTGAAAATTAGCTTTGACCAGATAATGTTATTTTGCAAAAGATAAGAAATATAATAATCTTTATATTTATTTTCATTAACTCTATACATGTTATTTGATTCAATTATTCTAGTTGTTTCCTTATCTTATATAATCCCAGCATACAGAGCAATAAGATTGGAAAATTTCCCAAGAGTGCCATCTGCTTGAAAAACAAAAAGTTAAGTGTCAGTGACTATATTAATGTGGCATCGTGAAAATAATTTTCAGTCAATTGAAATTATAACCTCAATAGAGTGCAGACATGGCTGTGTGGTTAAGAAGTTTAGTTTGTAACTGCATGATATCAGTTTCAGTCCCATTGAATGTTAACTTGGGTGAGCGTCTTCTATAGGCTACCCAAAGCCTTGTGAGTGGATTTGGTAAATGGAAACTGAAAGAAGCCTATTGTGTGTATATATATATATTTATATTTAACCAACTGACATTTAACCACTTGACTAATAAAGGAGTGGAATTGAACTGGTGCATGTGTTTTTAATATTGGTGTAATATATTTCTATAGACACAACAAAATTTGTTTCAACACACAAATTCACATAAAGAATCTTATAAACCACAGACACACACTTATGTATGTATATAAAGTGTCACCGGAGAAGTGGCAAAAGATTTCCAGACAATGAACATGACTTAGAATAAGCAAGTGAAGAATGAATATATAGTGTGTGTGTGTTTATTTGGCAAAAAAGAAAACAATGACCATCCTGTGTTTCTGTCATACAGGCATAGTGCTGTTTATTTGTAAATATTGCATTCGAAAGAGTAGGGGTTTTATTACCTTACTTGGAAATGATAGGAAGAACATCCAATCATAAAATGCTGCTGCTTCTGCAGATGAAGTGAACAACATCCAATGATATGAGGAATGAAGTAATTAGCATTAAAGACTTTCAATGTAGAGTTCTATTTTAGAAATGTCATGTCCTTTAGAATTGCATGTTAGTATCTATGTTTCAAATATCAAATATCAAACGTGTAATTTGGGGTTCACACAAACAGCTCTCAATGAGTGTCACCTATTTGCATGCATGCTAGAAGAAATCAATATTATTAGGACCTAATGAGCTTCTTTAATATTGTCACTATCCTCACTATAACCTTTCTTCCTATGAATGTTACTATAATACTTTTCATCATTACATCTTTTATAAACTAATCCATGCTTGGTTGTCTTTCTATGTTTATATAAACAGAATTTTGAATTTGCCAATTCAAATTCTCAGTACTTATGTCCATATATTTATCTTATGCTTTGTTGTGTCTTGGGAGAATCATTACACCAATATTGATAACACATGCACTGGTTCAATTTCACTCATTTATTATTTGTCACTTGGTTAATCATCTATCTCACTATCCAATTGATTGTTTGTTTAACTTGTTGGTTAAACAGTGTATGGGTTTTTAAAACAATTTTTGTTGATCAAAGTTCTTTAGTTGCCATTCACTACCCTTTCTGTAACTATCTCTCCCATTTTGCTATGGAGGCTATGTCTGCCTGTCTGATACCTTGTTGCTTGTACTAAAAAGACAAGAAAAAAAAAACAACACAAAAGAAAAAATGATTTATTCTTTAACCAACAAGTTGAACAAACAACTGATTAGTAAGTTGGACATACATTTAACAAATTAGCTAATAAAAAAGGAATGGAATTGAACCAGTGCATATGTTATTAATATTGGCGTAATGACTCTCCAGAGACACAACAAAATTTGTTTCAACACACGAATTTACATAAAGATTCTTGCAAACCAAATACAAATACACAATATCACACATAATATAATCCAAAATTTTCCATTGAGCTTACATCCATCAAATCCAATATCGATTACCAAGTCAGAGTATATGAAACAATGAGAGAGGCTGTATGTGGCTGCTTGATCTACTAGAAATAACAAACATCCAACAAAAAACATTTCATCTTTATAGTAAAGGAAGAATGTATTGGATAATGCAATTGAGATAAATAACAATTTCAGTGTATTAGAACATATGACCACGTGATCAGAGCTAAAGTAAAGCTGAACAACATTAGTAACTCAAAGGAGAGTTTCTAGATAAAAGATGTCATTTGTCCTTGAATAAATTCAGACAAAACTAACTGAGTTTTTAAATAAGTAATTCCTCATGCTAACTTCCTCTTCAGCCACATCTTCAGTATACTACTGAATACAGGAAAATAATTGTAATATTTTGGAGTAGACCGAGGTGGTGAGCTGGCAGAATCATTAGCATGCCAAGCAAAATGCTTCTGAGTTCAAATTCCACCAAGGTCGACTTTGCCTTTCATCCTTTCAGGGTTGATAAAATAAGTACCAGTTGAGCACTGGGATCATTGCTATTGATTCACCCCTTTCTCAAACATTGCTAGCCTTGCACTAAAATTTGAAATCAGTATATTGCGTAGACTTGCTGAAATGTTCTTTAAAAAATATGGAGAAATTTACTATGAGAAAACCTTTCAGAAATATAATATCGATGACTCTAATTTACCTTTCTGAGTAATATTATCAGAAGCTGTTTCATTAATTGAAGATTTTTTAAAACAAAATCTTTAATCTAATTAAAACTAAGCAGAAGAAAAGAATAGCAGTTTTTTTTTTCCTCGTTATGTTTTGACTGTAATTACTAATAAATCAATAATGCTATCACTGTTGGACCATCATTATAATTTTCAGTAATTGGACAGCTATTATTATTAACTAGTAATTCTATTTTTATTGTAAGGGAAGATTGTTAGTTTTGCACTCTGCCGAATGATTCTCTTTTACTTTTCTTAGCTGTTCTATTATTAAGGAAATAGGTGGGGTTGTGCAGGAGGAGGCTCAGTGCAGTGCTTTGTTCAGTTCATACTGCAATTCCACTGAATGGATATCAGCACATAATTCTTGAAGTGAGAGGCCTGTATTATACATATATAGATATAACTGTTTTTTAGACCATCAACCTAAGTTGACTCAGTACATGTCTGGCATGTAGAAATGTAAATATCCAACCATAAACTTTGCATTAAGAGATCTCTGAGTAAAATAAAAGTCTACTGGATTGCACTAATATTCAAAGGGCGTTAAATACTTATTTACTGGTTTCAATTATAGAACTGTGACCCTGCTGGGTCAACAACTTCAGATTTTTTGTTGATTATATCAAATTTACTATTTATTTCAGGCTGATACTTATTTTTCTCAATTTTTATTGAATGACAAAGAAGTTATTTATGGCATAATGCCTCACTGATATACACACTCATATACACACACAATTACAGATACACGCTTATGGGTACAAATCTGCATATGTAAGTGTCTACATATATTCATACATGTGTGTGTACAGGGTACATCAGTTTTTTTGATGAGGTTTGTATGAATTGACAAAAAAAATTGCATAGCTCATCAAGAAAAATTGTATTTGAAGACAAGTTGTTACAATTAATCTCGGGAAACCTTTTATCACACCTATTCAATGAATCCACCATTAGCATCTATGAATGAATTAATATGGAATCAGAAGCATTGAAAAGTTCATATCAGATGATCTTTATCAATTTTGGACATAGTGTTGGTTATGGTGGGCTTCAGTGATTGTATGGAGGTGTTGATTGGCCTCTCTCTCTCTCTCTAACTACTCTTTATACATAATAGTCGAGTGGATTGATGTCTGGTGGGCTTGGAAGCCATGTGTCAAAAAATATGATCATGAAGATCGACACACATCCACACTTGGATTGTCCTAGCCTTATGACACAGCAGAGAGACTTCTTGGAAGATGTACAGTCTTCTGTTGTATGCTCTGTCTATCCAGGACCTCACAGCTTTCTCCAGCACCTCTGCGTAGACAGCAACATTGACTCTTAAGATTTCTTAAGTTGAAAGAGTGGGGAAGCAGGACATCTTCCTCATTGCTGATGACTCCCAGAACCATCACAATTGCTGAGAACTTGTAGTATATACATGACCTTTGGAACCTCATTCTGTCACAATTTCAGTATGCACGACTGTTGGAACTTCATTCAAGTCTCTGCATAGCAGTCTATTGTCCCTTTAGCTTATGTTTAGAAACGATAGCACGCCAGGCAAAATGCTTAGTGGTATTTTGTCTCCCGTTACGTTCTGAGTTCAAATTCCGCCGAGGTTGACTTTACCTTTCATCCTTTTGGGGTCGATAAATTGCGTACCTGTTATGCACTGGGGTCGATCTAATCGACTTAATCCGTTTGTCTGTCTTTGTTTGTCCCCTTAAAATTTAGCCCTGTAGTGGCGCGTGTGGCCGCCATTGGCCGCTATCTTGGGAAGTGCCATTGCGTATGTGCAAGGGACTTGCCGTCAGCGGAAGTACCCGGGCACGCATGCACAAGGCAACAGGTGGAGAGAGAGCAATAGCGTTCGATCTCTTCTCTCTCTAGCAGGGGTGGTGACAACACGTATCTCTCAGCGCGATACCGACATGTGATCGAAGCTTCCTTGGTATTCTAGCGGCATGCCTGTTCACCCAGGAACGAAACGGCTCTACACCAACCTAGAATAAATTATTGATCTGTTTTTACCGTTATCCCTCGTGTTGTTGTATTTCTAGATTTAATGATTAATATAAGAACTGGGGAGAGATGGCCGAGCCGTCATATCTCATCCAATTCTTATAACTGGTGACCCCTGACGTGATTCAGAAAAAAAACAACAACACAAGAGACGAGGAAATGGAACAAAGCAACCAACTGCAACAGTTTTCTTACCCCGGAGAAAAATACCATACAGCCTGGAAACTGAACCATCAACTACTATGACACGAGCGTATTTCTCTCACCCACGTGTTTTCTTTCAACACCAACTGAGGCCGAGAAAAGAACAAACGGGTGAACAGTGATTTTTCTTTTCGCCTGACTCTACATGGCTTGAAAAACATAACTCGTCAAAAATGAAGAGACGACGGAAATTTTTTTTTTGTCGCGATGACAACGCCTGCCTTTCAAAGAAAAAAAATCTCCATTTTCTGTCACTCGCGTAAAGAGACGAAGAAAGAATGAAACAACAAGCATTTGCTACGAAGCAGCATGGTGTCAATTCAGTTGGACTACATAACCTCAACAGAGTGTAACTTGTGTTACTAACAGGACAACTGTATATGACGAACACACACGCATTTAATTTCTCTGTTCTGTCCTGTTTATATCTCTCTTGCAGAAAAAAATATATATATACATATATACGAGAAGGTCGGTAAAATATTTTTTTTCACTGCACGCAGTACAAGCAACACACACGCCCCCACACAAACAAAATAAAAAAATAATAAAAGCAAACACCATTGTTTCTTTGTTCTTACGAAAAATCTTTTCTCTCTCCTATGCACACATGGTTCCACTATCTTTTCCTAGATTGATCTGGTTCACGCTTATCACCGGATTCCAGTTAATCCAGAGGACATTCCCAAAACTGACATCACTACTTCTTTTCACTGTTTTGAATTTCTTTTTTTATGAGCTTCGGTCTGCGAAATGTGACAAGCACTTTCCAAAGATTTATAGATGAAGTTTTTTTCGTGGATTTGATATTGTATTCGCTAGTGATACAAACGGGAATCATCTCCACCATTTATCGCAAACTTTTCAGCGACGACTCCGCGCATATAATGTGCACACTGTCTTCTAAAACAGACAAACTCTCTCCCCGTGCTTTCCGTCACCTGGACTATATTTAACAATCATTTGCCAGGGAAGCAGAACATCCCTGTTGATGCTCTCACGAGACTCCCTGTCAATTCTATTTCCTCTCCTGCAACAATTGATTTACTTGCTATTTCGCATGACCAACCTCTTTTGTCGACGTTAGATTTAACTTCGCCAAGATTCAACAACTGTAAATTTGCCTATCTTCCACTCCCTTCATCGAAGACATCGTATACGCACTACCAGCTACCATCCCGCTTCTAATGGGATGGTTGAGCGATTTCATAGGCAACTTAAGGCTGCCTTACGCGCCTCGCCCAACCCGTAGTCTTGGGTTGAGTTTCTTCCGGTCGTCCTCCTTGGATGCCGGACTGCGGTCAAAGCTGACCTGGGTTTCTCCTCGGTGGAGCTTCTTTACTGTACCGCACTGGCGTTGCCTGGTACGATGGTGGTACCAGACTCGTCACAACCACCACATCCAGAGTCCTATGTTACTCGGTTGCAGGAGTATTTCTCAAATCTTCCAGCTATGGGTCCCAGACAACAGCCACATCCCTCTCAAGTACCAGCAGACATTGAGTCTTGGTCTCACGTGTTTAGTAGGGATGATTCTGTCAAAGGACCCCTTGTTTCTCCCTATAAATGACCCTTTCATGTGCTTTCTCGCACTCCACAGTTCTTCAAGGTCGACGCTAATGGTCGTACTGAGATTGTGTCTGTCGACCGTCTGAGAAAAGCGTACCTTGACACACCCTCAACTTCCGTGGACGACGTGCCCACTTTTCAAACACCGCACACACCACTTTCAACATCATTACCACCACACACACCACTGTCAACATCTTTACCAATGCATACACCAACATCAATACCATCACAAACGCACACACCAGAAACCACTCCACCTTCGTCGTTGCGACAAAACTCAAATGACCCTTATATCACTAGGTCTGGCCGGACAGTGCATTGGCCAAATAAACTTTCCAAAATAATATACATTAGACATTTTTTGTGCCGCCGGCATTTCATTTCTCTGTACAAACAAGCATTGTTTTTCTTCCATTTCTGTGCACAGTAACGTGCTAAAAGAAAATATGTACACATTACATATTGTTTCAACCTTTGCATACACATTTGCTCACGCCAACACCTTCTCCATCACCTTCGTTGCAACTTTCTTTCACACAGACCCTTTATCTCTAGGTCTGGCTGAACTTTTCATGTTGAACAGAACTTTTTTCTTACTCACATCCTGTCGGATGCAAAAGTTTTGCTTCCAGTACTGCATCCGACACAGCATTGCTTTGCAAATTTATTGAGCTTGTTTTTTCATTGTATAATTTTAGCCGTGTTTCTGGGTTCGGCGGCCATCTTGTTTCCGCGCCCTCTACAATCTTTCCGTGTTTCGTGCTATGCACTCGGGGGGAAGATATTGTAGTGGCGCGTGTGGCCGCTATCTTGGGAAGTGCCATTGCTCATGTGTAAGGGACTTGCCGTCAGCGGAAGTACCCGGGCACGCATGCGCAAGGCAACAGGTGGAGAGAGAGCAATAGCGTTCGATCTCTTCTCTCTCTAGCAGCGGTGGTGACAACACGTATCTCTCAGCTCGATACCGACATGTGGTCGAAGCTTCCTTGGTATTCTAGCGGCATGCCTGTTCACCCAGGAACGAAACGGCTTTACACCAACCTAGAATAAATTATTGATCTGTTGTTACCGTTATCCCTCGTGTTGTTGTATTTCTAGATTTAATGATTAATATAAGAACTGGGGAGAGATGGCCGAGCCATCATATCTCATCCAATTCATATAGCCCCTTGTAGGCAAGAAAGAAATAAGAAACCTCAAAACTACAGGGTTTTACTTGTGCCAAAAGTGAGTCTAGACATTCAGTTTTGCTTTACACTTCTAAGTACAAATCTCACAGAAACTGAATTCCTTTATAAACCCACATCAATAAATACCAGTAGAATATTGGATCCAACTAAGTCATTTACTATCTTCCATCCACAACAGAAACCTGTCAGATATTTAATAAACAAAACAAAAATAAAACAAAAAAACAAAATGATAATTAGTCTGAAAATTTATTTTAGAATATATGATATACTTATTTATTAATATTTGTTCCCTCCCAATAATAATTGCTAAAGAAGATATTATTTCCAGTACTTAAATCATCAACATTAGTTTCATATTAGAAATACTTAATAAATAAAGAAATAAAATATTCAACATATTAAAAAAAATGAAAATCAAAATATTTTTTTCTTTCAGTTCAGTTATTCTGTTTCAATGGATATTTTAACTAATTTAATTTACAAGCTTGGATTGTTAAAAAATATAAAAGATATATCTATAATTGACTGGTGCGTTAGCAGGGTTTTGCTACCATGTAATTCTGTACTACAGAATATAGCTATAGCTTTTATTTAAACTAACACTGTATATCAGCATTTCTCAAACCAAAATTCCCTGGAACTTTAGGGTTTTGCGAAAGGTTCCAAGGGGTTCCACAAGAAAGAGTGAGACAAGCTAATGCTAATTTCATGATCATGATATTACTATATAGGCATGGTGGAGGTGCAATGGCCTAGTGGTTAGTGCAGAGGACTAGCAGTCATAGGATTGCGGTTTCAATTTCCAGACAGGGCATTGTGAGTGTTTATTGAGTGAGAACACTTAAAGCTCCACGAGGCTCTGCCAGGGGTAGTTGGCGAACCCTGCTGTACTCTTTCATTACAACTTTCTTTCTGTTTCTGTTGTGCCTGTATTTCAAAGGGCCAGCCTTGTCACACTCTATGTCACACTGAATCTCTCCAAGAACTATGTTAAGGTTACATGTGTCTGTGGAGTGCTCAGCCAATTGCACATTAGATTCACCAGCAGGCTGTTCCATTGATTAGATTAACTGGAACCCTTGCCGTTCTAACCAACAGAGTGCCGTAGTACATATGCACAACAAATTATTGTTTATTGTAATATTGTAATATATACATCATCCCATCTAACCTATTGTGTTATCAAAAAAATATAACAACCATTGCAGATATATTTAGTGATGTCTGTAATTGATGGACACCCTATATCATCATCCATCAGTTTGAATCTGGGTGTTTTCCTCTTAATGGGGGTGGCTAGATCTACCTCAATGGCATAGCAACCTCCCTCATACCATCTCGCCATCTTACCCAGTTTGGGCGTCCTCCCTTCTCAAGCTGACCCTTCAAATCTTCTCCTCCATCTGTCCCCTCAACATTTTTCTTGGTCTACCTCGCTTTTGCTGTCCATTTACCTCAAATTCTAGCACCTTCTTCAGAACATTCTCCTCATCCCTCCTCAACACATGCCCATACTACTGCACTCCATTCACCCTTGCCAGCCATTCTACTGATTCCTCCAACACCATTGGCAACTATATTTAGCAGCAGTTCCTGGCCTTTCATTACTCACATGGTACGCTTCAGAGCAAATAAAAATATTTTAGTGTACATTTTGCATAATGTATGTATTGAAAAAACTATTTTATTTTAGTCTAAAGGTTTAAATCATTTTGATTACATGTAATTGTTATGTTGTTAATTCTTTATTCAATAAATGAAACATAATTATTTAGATTTATACATTTAAAATTTCATTTTGTAATAGTTTATATCTAAAAGATCTTTCATTATTTTTGTGAGGCACCTAGCTTCATTTTTCAGCACAGTGATGTGTCACAGTGCAGAATTTGGAAACTATTGGCTTAAATATTCCCTTGCTTGCTTAACATTTTCTGTTTATAATCTTGTATATGTAGGGCTATTAACAACCACCTTGTTCTCTTAAAAGAGGCTCACTCCTTTCATTTTTATAATGTCCTGTTTATCTATGTTCCCTTTCAAATATTTCATTTACCTTTTATTTATGCTTTCAACTGAAACAGTGTTTTCATCTTGATGTATTTTAATGTGGCTGTTGCTATATGTAAGAACATTGTAGAAAGTAATACTTTATAATCTCTATGGTTATTGGGATACGTAACGATAGAAGGAAGAACTTAGTAAAGTATTTTGCAATTACTTTCTCTAGCAATGCTTGTGAGAATCGATGAAGACAACATTGTTGTGTAATAAAACACTTGTCAGTTGTGCAATTACAAGGTTCTTGCAGCTCACTGTATCTGTTTACTGTATTAAAGAATGGCAGGAGAAAAATACCCCAAAAATGCCTGCTTCATAGAAAACAATTACTTAAGTGAATGCTAACATAATTTATACAGAGAACTGTGAAATTCTAATTAATTATAATTATGCCTGTACTGAAGAGAAAATAATTGTTAGTTTAGTGATTCATTCTGATCAAGAAAATCAAGGGAGACAACCCTGGAATTTAATATTATAAAACTTATTACTAATAGAATGCAGTGGGGTGTAAGTGTGACATTTGGCAATATAGTGATATCTCCAGTTTCATATCATTAAATCTTGTTAGCAAAGCAGAGTGGACATCGACGCATTGTACTGACACATTGAGCATTGCTTCACACTATGTGATTTGAAAGCAACACAGAAGAATGTGCAACATGATCTAATTTGGGAGCTTATGCTTTATGAGTTTGAACTGGGTCATAACAGCATGGAAGCAACTAAAAACATCTGTTGTGAGAAAGATGAAGACACAGTGATCACAGTATCTAGATGGTGCAAAACTTTCACATGGGTTGCAAGAACCTTGATGATCAGGCAAGGTTGGGTTGGCCTAAAGCTGTGTATTCTAAGGCAGTACTCCAAGCCATAGAGACAAATCCAGTGAGTATCACTTGGAGAGCTTCAGGTGAGCTAGACATCTCACAGATCTATGCCACTGTGTAGCAGAAATATCCAACATTGGTCAACAGAAAACTAGCACTTCTGCAGCAAAGAATAGCAGGAGAAAAATACTCCAAAAATGCCTGCTGCATAGAAAACAATTAGTTAAGTGAATGCTAACATAATTTATACAGAGAACTGTGAAATTCTAATTAAGGCAAAGCAAAACCTTACATGGCTTGAAAATCCTGGATTAAACTCTCAGAACTTAGTCCAGCATTTAGTCCAGACATTGCTCCTTTGGGTTATAACTTGTTCCAATCCATTGCTCACTTCCTGGGCTCTCAACACTTCACTAACCAGGAGGAGGTCATAGTTTCAGTGAAGTTCTACAACTTGAAGGACAATAACTGGTATCAGCATGGGAACAAAAAAATGGCAGAAAGATGGCTTCATATGGTGCAGCACGATGGCCACTACTTTGAATGCTAGGCTGTCTTAGTTGCTTATAAGTAAAGCAAAAATATTGTAAAACTTTTAACTCATCACAATATATCAAATCATAGCAAATTTACACTCTTTACCAACACACAGTAACTGACACTAAGTGTATCCTCATCACATTAGTTAAATTAATGATTTGTTAAATGGGTTCACATTACTATCATCACATCTGTTATCAACCTTTTAGGGACTATTCTATCATTATAGTCTGGATGGTTTTCTGTGCAGCAGTTTACCACTTCTCTTAATTGTCACTCACCTTATCAGAGCCTCCTAACATTCCATCTTTTCTATTATTTACTATTTCTCTACCATGGTTATCTTCTACTTTCAGAACTAAACACATTTTCACCCAGCTGATATCACAAGTCCACAGCAGTGCAATTTAATGCACAGCTGCATTCTCAGTTTACTTGTACTTGTTTGTTTTTCTTCTTAATAATACAGATTTTTCATCTTTCTTGCATCTGCATGTCTGCAACGTTCAATACACATGCTTTGCTACTACGCATCTTCAAATACCTTTCATAGGATTCATCTGCTTTAATGTGTATGCAGAAGAGTTTTTTATCAATAAATACACTCAATGATATCATGTGTATAGTGACTTATAGTACAGGTACACTGTATCCATGCATGACTAAAGGGACTGGCACCAGAAGGGCATTCAACCAACAAACACTGCTTTGAAAAGATGTCCCCAACCCATACCAACATAGAAGAGTCTGCATTGAAAAGATGGTAATGATGATGAGGAAGATGTCAATAGCAATAATAATGAGAACGATCTTCATCACCATCATCACTGTGAGGATGATGATCGTCATCATGATTATGGTAGCTTTCTGAACTTCACCTCTCTTTTTATTGGGATGTTAGCCTCATTTATGCCCCTGTGGCTAATAAAAGAATTTATTATTCTACTTTCAATTTTTATCTACTATATATAAGGATTTTATTTAGTGTACAATCTTGCGAATGACTACACTTGAACATTCTGATGCATCTAAAGCCCCATTTTCTGTTGTCAATTATCCAGCATCCTTTATCACATTTTCTATACATTTCATGGTCATCATTTTCGTCATCATTGTTGTTGTCGTCATCATCATCATCATCAATATCATCTCAACCATCTAGTCTCAAGTTCAGTCCCACTGTCTGCCAACCTAGCCAGGTATCTCCTACTATAGTCTCAAATACCAAAGCCTTTTTAATAAATTTGGTAGAAGGCCATAGTACACACCCCTTTTACCAATATTGTGGCACTCCGTCGGTTACAAGGATGAGGGTTCCAGTTAAACCGATCAATGGAACAGCCTGCTCCTGAAATTAATGTGCAAGTGGCTGAGTACGCCATAGACATGTGTACTCTTAACATAGTTCTTGGGGAGATTCAGCATGACACAGTGTGTGACAAGGCTGACCCTTTAAATTACAAGTACAACAGAGACAGGAAGAAAGAGTGAGAGAAAGTTGTGGTGAAAAAGTACAGCAGGGTTCGCCACCACTCCCTGATGGAGCCTCATGGAGCTGTATGTGTTTTCACTCAATAAACACTCACAACACCCGTCTGAGAACTGAAACCGTGATCCTACGACCACGAGTTTGCTGCCCTAACCACTGGGCCATTGTGCCTCCACATTTATCAAGATACACTTTTATATAGTGTTGGCCAAAAGTCACCTGGCAGTAAATAAAAAAAATTCCCTAAATACTTAATTTTCAATTTTATTTATTCATTCCAGTTATGAATGTTTAATAATCGAATGCTGTGAGTTAAAAATCACAATTTTTTTCTCAACGTTTGTCTATTTATTAGCAAAGTCTCATATAAAATAACTTTTTGTTTTAATCTTGGAATTAAATGGGTTTTAATTTATTGTCAGGTGACTTTTGGCCAACCCTGTATATATATATATATATATATATATATATAATCAATATCATTTAATGTCTACCTATGTGTGTGTGTGTGTTTATCTGGCCTTGGGAAATATTATGATGCTGGCAAAGCTTGGATTGTTCACCATGGTTTCTTTCCTTTACCAATTTACTCTTTTTTTCTTTCTTTTTCCCTTTACCTGTTAAAGACCACTACCTGAAACTTTGAACTCACCATTTCTTTACAGTAAAAAACAAAAAAACTATAAACAATATACTCTGTGAATCTTTTGCTTTATTTTGTCTTCTTCCTGGGAACTTTTTACTATAAAACCAGGTACACACAGGAGTTGATTCAACTGACAATACTTCGTGAATGCAAATTACCATTTCCTGAGAAAATTCTAAAAAATACTAATCAATATAATTCTAAAAATGTAAAGAAACAATGCCACACAAGTAAGCCGTAGATTGGCTCATTGGAACTCTGTAATCAACAATGTTATTATTTGCAACTGCAAGACAAATTATTTTTTGTAATGTGTACAATTCAAATAATTGTGGAAATTATCAAGATACTCTAAAATTAATTAAAATATAAAAAAAAGAAACATGCAAATATAAATACCCATATCAGGTAAAATTTATTGTTATATTTAATAACCACACAAAGCTGAGCAATAAACCTGTAATGGAACATGTCTAGATGTTTATTTTTTAAACATAAGTGCAGGCTAATGAAATATTTGTAACATTTGTAGGTTCTGTATGGCATGTTTATGAAAATGTTTTGTCAAAGCAAAGAGAAAAAGAAAAAACAAAAACTGAATATCAAGCTATTTTTTTAATATCAAATTTAAAGCATTTTCATTCCTCAATTTTTCAAGTTTTCTTTTGTTTGTTTTTAATACTCTTTCTTCTACTTATTTTTTTTTTTACATTATCATCTTTTTCTTCTTTTGACTTTAATGAAATGGGAATTTTCATTGCTAGTATGAAGAACTCTCAAATGAAGGAGCAGCATATGAGTTTATTGATTCTGTTTCTTAATTCTGTTATTCATATCCTGATTCTGAATCAGAAACACATATTAATTTCACAGCTGTAAAGCTTGATTGCCTATCATCCATGATAAGCAATATAATCCAAGAAAACATTTTAAATATACGACACATTTTGCTCACCAGATTTAATAACTATTAACTTCTTCCTGCCAAGTTTGACAGCAGTGGCAACTGCATCAGTAAAATGTCATTCCGACCAAAATGGCTTGGAAATTGGCCGACTGCTGGAAATTGCCAATGAGAATTCTCTGGATTGAAGTTGTTATTGACTTTACTGATATCAGCACTAGATTATAGATTGATTTATTATTATTATCATTGGCATTCTTCTTCAACTTCCTCTCTTTTGTCTTCTTTTATATTTTTTATTTCCTCTTTGGGATTAAATTCCTTTGTTGCTTTATGGCAAGGACTTAATGTCTTGTTTGCATGTTGCTATCAATTGTGCAAAAGTTGATGAAATTACAGAGAGAAAGACAGAGAGAAAGAGAGTAAGGGAGAGAAAACAAGAGAGAAAGTGAGAAGGGGTGGAGTAAATAATATATATTTGTGTGTTTGAGTCTATATGCATTTGGGAATGTATGTATATAAGTATGTGAATGTCTGCATAAAGAGTGAACTATATAAGAACAGCGGAAGAATATAAGGTAGAGAAAGTACAGGTAAATATAGATTTTCAAGGTCACCCTGATTGTTAGCTTGCAATATATTTCCAAAGAAGATAATAAATCAAATTTTTATTCACATCTGAGTTCACTCAGCAACAACAATATAAAAAACAACTGCTACAATAATTACAAATAAGTTTTGTAAAACTGTGTCTCATATGCAGTGCATGAAGCTGATCACAAAAATCATATTTTTAATTCAATATATTCAAGCATAGCCATGTGGTTATAAACATTACTTCATGACTACCTGGGTTTAAAGTTCAATACTACTGCACAGGTTCTTTAGTAAGTATCTTTTACTATAGACTCTGGTTAGTCAAAGCATAGTGAGTGAAGTTTGATGAGAGAAACTGTGAGGAAACCTTTTGGAGGGAGTGTAGCTGTTCTTGAGTGATGGACTTTATCCTCTTGCTTGATTTTACACTACTATCTGGAATTGGGGTCTCTTTTGCAGAGACCATACAGTTGCAAATATAAAAGTCATATTCTTAAAATGAAGGTAACTTCATGCAGTTATTCTCCTAGTTTCAGAGGCCCCAAAAAGTGTCATGGGTACTGCCTTTCCTTCTCTATCCAATGAGTATCAAAGTTATTATATGTGTATTTATGTGTAGGTGTCAACTCAGTTTCATAGGTATCTGTGATTTAATAAGATATGTTACAAGCACAAGTAAACCTAGTAGAAAAAAAAGAAGACTCTCCGTTTTGGACCAGAAGAGAATCATCTTGGTCAGGTTATATTGTGGTAAAGAACACATAAAGCACAAAGGCAACAATGTTGAAGTGATACCTTAGGATATCACATGATATAACAATAAAACCGAATCATTGTTACCTTTATTTTCATTAAAATCATCATACATCAATACTATTAAACCAGTATTGAGTCTTTTCCTATCCACCATTAGCATCAAAAATATCATGAGAAATACATTAATACAATATTTTAGACACTGCATTTTGTCTACAATATTTGTAATATTGTTTGATTTGAAATTCATTTTCAACATCAATTTTAAGATTATGGATCTTCTATTTTTAACTTGTTTCAGGAATTAGACTGTGGCCATGCTGGGTAATTTTTTGTTGAATGAATTGACCCAATACTTATCATGTTTTGCAAAGCTTGATATTTATTCTTTTTATAACTTTTGCAAAATCACTGAGTTACGGTGATGTAAACACACCAACACCAGTTGTCAAGTGGTGGTGGGAGATAAAAACACACACATACACACACTGACATACACACAAACGCACATATGCACACACACACACACACACTTACACCCCCATGCACAGAATGAGTTTCTTTCAGTTTCCATCTTCAAATTCCACTTACAAAGCTTTGGTCAGCCTGAGGCTATTGTAGAAGACACTTGCCCAATGTGCCACACCATGGGACTAAACCCAGAACCATGTAGTTGAGAAGGAAACTTCTTACCATGCAGCCACACCTAAAGAATTTCACCTGGCTTATTAGAATATAATTTGTCTTCATTTCAATATAAATATCTGGCAGAAAGAGAAAAGTTACATTTGTAGATTACTAATTAGATTGGAATCTTGAATATTGAAATAATACTTTCAAAATCTGTGTAAACTAAAAATCACTTTGGAAACTTTTTGCTGATATTGAGTCAAAACTTTTACTGGTAAGAGCATACTAAGCTTAAAATGACAGCTGTTATTTAACAGTTAGTAGCATCATCAGTCATGTGTATAGATGGAAATACAGCTTAGAGACATTAAGTTTGCTTCAATTGTTCAGTTCTCATTTCAATAATCTTCAGGTTTCCTTTTAGATTGATGCTATAATATGTGGTAATTGAATCTTAAAAATAGAAGAGAGATCCAGTCCATTAATTTCCAACTTAGAATGTCACAGATCTGTAAAATATTATATTCCTGCACCACCAAAACTATTGATTCAGAGTAGATTCCTACAAGTAAACATAAGAGTTTAAAGGAGCAACGATGCCAACAAAGGATGTCATTACTAAAACAGATATACAACCAATATTTGCAATCAGAACTTGATAGCTTGCTGTAGCAAACCAACGTCTTAATCTTGTGATTATAAGGAAACTTCAAATAGTGTCAGCAGCCAAACTGAAAACCTATATATTGATCCTTGAATCTAAACATCTTGACATTGAATAGAATGAAGAACTGTTGTCACAAAGATATAATCGTTAGGTTTCATTGATCTCTTTGTAAATTATCAGTCTCATCAAATTCAGATCAATATATAAAAAACAAAAATCAATATTTTGAAGAGCATTAATGAACTGAATGCAGTTTCACGCAATCTTGACATGCTGCCGAGACAGAAAGTTTGGCTAATAATTTGAAATTCTATAGATGGCACCTATATATCTAAAACTATAAAGAAACTTTAATTATTTTCTTGTGATCTGACAAATGTAAGAAAGACCATTAATTAACCAAAACAATTTTGAACAACATTATATTTTTCTTCTTATTTTACCAATTTTCTCTTTTCTTCAAAGCTTAATATTTAGATATTTTGAGAAAAGTTATTTTCCTATACAAATATATGTGGAGATAGTGGAATATAACACTAAATGTGCTCATGTTTTCAGTTACAAGATTCATATTGAATTTGTGACTAATACTTAATTTATGTAGTGTGATTTCAGTGTAGTTATTGAATAGTAATTCATTGAACTCATATGGTATACATTCAAGTGATGTTGCAGACATTGAATTGTCTCCTTGTCCAATGCATTTTACTCACTGTTTACTTTTTTTTTTCTTGGAGCAGACATATTAGAATTTGATCCTTTTCTACGTTTACAATTCATTCTAATCTATTGGTATCAAGGTGATTAAATATTTGATATATAACTACTCTCACACACACAAATATACACACTAAGTATACACATATACTGAGAAATAGTCTATAAAAGTACAGGCAATTCTAAAAATGTTCAAAGCTATCAAATACGTGTGCATATGTACATAGCTCTCTCTCTCCCTCTCTCTTCCACTATATATATATCATCATCATCGTTTAACGTCCGCTTTCCATGCTAGCATGGGTTGGACGATTTGACTGAGGACTGGTGAAACCGGATGGCAACACCAGGCTCCAGTCTGATTTGGCAGAGTTTCTACAGCTGGATGCCCTTCCTAACGCCAACCACTCAGAGAGTGTAGTGGGTGCTTTTACGTGTCACCCGCACGAAAACGGCCACGCTCGAAATGGTGTCTTTTATGTGCCACCCGCACAAGCCAGTCCAGGGGCACTGGCAACGATCTCGCTCGAAAATCCTACAGGAGCCAGTCAGGCGGTACTGGCAACGGCCACGCTCAAAATGGTGCATCTCATGTGCCACCCGCACAAGAACCAGTCCAGGGGCACTGGCAACGATCTTACTTGGCTTGCCCGGTCTTCTCACGCACAGCCCATTTCCAAAGGTCTCGGTCCGTAGTCATCGCCTCGGTGAGGCCCAATGTACGAAGGTCTTGCCTCACCACCTCAGCCCAGGTCTTCCTGGGCCTACCTCTTCCACGGGTTCCCTCAACTGTTAGGGTGTGGCACTTTTTCACGCAGCTATCCTCCTCCATTCTCACCACACGTCCATACCAGCGCAATCGTCTCTCTTGCACGCCACAACTGATGCTTCTAATGTTCAGCTTTTCTCTCAAGATACTTACACTCTGACGGGTATTCACATTGACATTACACATCCAACGGAGCATACTGGCTTCATTCCTTGCGAGCTTACGTATGTCCTCAGCAGTTACAGCCCATGTTTCACTGCCATGTAGCATGGTTGTTCGTACGCATGCGTCATACAGTCTGCCTTTTACTCTGAGTGAGAGTCCCTTTGTCGCCAGCAGGGGTAAGAGCTCTCTAAACTTTGCCCAGGCTATTCTTATTCTAGCAGCTACACTTTCAGCGCACCCACCCCCACTACTAACTTGGTCGCCCAGATAGCGGAAGCTATCGACTACCTCTAGTTTTTCACCCTGGAATGAGATAGAAGTTGTTTCCTGTTTGTTTGCAGTCTTTATTGCACCTGAACATCTGCCACAAACAAAAACTAACTTGCTAGTTAACCTGCCTTTGATGTTGCTGCACCTCTTATGTGTCCATAGCTTGCACCAGGTACATCTTATAGAGTTACTACCTACTCCTTTTCTACATACTGAGCAGGGCCATCTACCTGAAGGGGTTTGTGTTTTATCTACCTTCCTACTTATTAGGATTTTGGTTTTATCTAGGTTGACTCTAAGGCCCTTCAATTCTAGACCTTGCTTCCACACCTGAAACTTCTCCTCTAGTTCTGATAGTGACTCCGCATATATCAACATCATCATCATCCCCTAACACCCGTTTTCCTTGCTGACATGGGTAGGACGGTTTGATAAGAACTGGTAAGTAAGAAGACTGCAACAAGCTCTACTGGGTGCCCTTCTAAATGTCAGTCGTTTTACAGAGTGTACTGGGTACTTTTTATTGTGGCACCAGCTGCAGAACAAGACACCCACAAATGAAAAGCAGGGTAGCACTGAAGGAGAAAAAAGTTGTCTTACATTAGAAGAGGAACATGACTACCTCAGTCCCAATGTACCAAGTATTACAGGCATAACATTTACAGTTAACATATTCAATTCCAATGTCCTTCGACCATTTCTCTATATCTTTATTTATAGTTCCCAATGCACCAAATATTACATTTACAGTTATCATATTCCAGATTCTTGCAATTTCACATTTTAAGGGATTGTATTTTTTTTGTTTTTCATTCTTTTTCTTTACAATCTTGGAATCAAGTGGATATGATGGATCAATTACTAAGCAACTTCGCTTTCCCTTCTCTATCATTGTTACATCTGATCTATTATTTTCTAATTTCTTATCTATTTGAATGGGGAAATCCCACAGTATTTTGCATTTATTCAACTGCAGCACTCTTTCTCACTGATGATCATACCATGTACCTCCAACTCCAAATCTCCTTTTCTGACAAAGCTTCCAGTGTAAAACCTTCACAACTTAGTCATGCCTCCATTTTTTATATTCTTCCTATGCCAACTTGGGACATTCTGCGAGAATGTGTACAACTGTCTTGTTTTCCAAATAGCACACTTTTCAATACCAAATTCCATACCTACATCATTGAGAAAATGTGAACAGTATTTTTTATTATCATTGAGGTGGTGAGCTAGAAGAATCATTAGCATGCTGGACAAAATGGGTAGGGACAATTCACCCATCATTATGTTCTGAGTTCAAATTCCATTAAGGTTAACTTTGCCTTTCATCTTTTGGGAGTTAATGAAATAAATACCAGTTGAGTACTTGAGTTGATATAATTGACTAATTCTTCCTACTAAATTCCAGACCTCGTGGCTATAGTAGAAAGGATTATTATTATTGTTGTTGTTGTTGATATTGTTATTATTATTTATTATGATGATGATTATTATTATTATTATTATTATTATTATTATTATGAAGGCGGTGAGCTGTCAGAATTGTTAGCACACTAAGCAAAATGCTTAGCGGTATTTCATCTGCTGCTACATTCTGAGTTCAAATTCCACTGAGGTTGACTTTGCTTTGATCCTTTCACAGTTGATAAATTAAGTACCAGTTGAACACTGGAGTCGATGTAATTGACTGAACCCCTCCCCCAAAATTTCAGGCCTTGTTTCTATAGTAAAAAGGATTATTACTTTATTGTGTATTTCCAGTTGTTTCAAGCAGGATTCTTTCCATACTATCATGTGTACTTCTCTCTTCCTGTTGAATGTGGAAGACTTTATTTTTTGAGAAGGTGGACAAAGATGTTTGATGGGCCTACGTTTCATGTTAAGGGCTTATTTTTTTAGTGTTTCTTGTTATTAGTGAAAGATTTACATCATTGACACTCGTGTGTAAATATCTGAGAATACCTGAAAGCAACAATATCAAAAGTAAAGAAATGAAGGAAACACTCAGTGAATAATATTTTCACAGAACGAAGATGCTGACATCCAAAAGAATACAAGAATATCATACAAGCAATCAACTTAAGGTTATTCTTCTACAAAGGTGTGGAACCAGATTCATTGATTGCAGAAAGGAAGAGGTGAGGGACATCAAAAGGAAAATGAGGAAGTGGTTCTGAATGCATAGAAGCATGCATCCAAAATCTGATGTGGAGCAATTGTAACAGAAAGAGCGAAACAAGAAAGAGGATTAATGAGTGTCAAAGATGCTGGGGAAATAGCGAAGACAAGATTTGAAGAAATAAAAGAAGCACTCCTTAAGGTAGTAATGAGTGGAGGACTATTTACAAAGTAAGTAAACCCTAAATAGAACATTTGGGAAAAGTGAAAAAAATGGAAATCATACATTGAAGGAAAGGACTTTCACTTGGCATTTTTCAAAAAAACTCCAAAAGGTAAGGAAGGACAAGGACAACTGGCTATGGTTAAAAATATGGGTAATGAAGAAAGAGATAGAGGAATTGATCTTGGCAATGGAGGAACAGGTACTAAGGATAAATTGGATCAAGAGGATGAAAGATCAGCAGAATTGTTCAACTAAGTGCCAAAGGCATAATGATTCAAAGGTGACTGTATCTCACATTGTATCAGAATGTCCATAGTTCTGAATGAATAAAAAAGTGCAGGCATGACAAGATTATGGCAATAATTTACTGGAATTTTGGGATTTTGATGGAAGTGTGATTTTGCAAGTACAGAGGAAACCTATAACAAATTCTGGAAATATAAATGCATAAATGCAATCCGATGGAAACTATGAAATGAGATTGTTGTGCAAGTTGCAGATGCAAAGTGAAAGAGGAAAGAAACTCAACTAGCCAAATATTGTAGTCATTGACAAGAATAAAAAAATATGTATAGTAATTGACATGGCATTCCTATTTGACCTCAGAGTAAAAAGAATGTTAAAATGTAGAGCATTATTTGAATTTCAAGTATGAAATTCTTAGTGCTCATGATCAGAATAGTAATAAAAATAATCATTATATGTACATGAGGCACACAAAAGGTTGCAAAGATGACAGAAATGTTAGAATATTGGTTAAAATATTCTTTTCTACTCTAGGCACAAGGCCCCAAATTTTGGGCGAGGGGGCCAGTCGATAAGATCGACCCCAGTATGCAACTGGTGCTTAATTTATTGACCACGAAAGGATGACAGGCAAAGTCTACCTCGGTGGAATTTTAACTCAGAATGTAAAGATGGACGAAATACCGCTTAGCATTTTGCCTGGCATGCTAACGTTTCTGCCACCTCACCACCTTACTGGTTAAAATATTTGCTCTAAAAGTGTGGTATTTGTATTGCTTGATATGTGTTATGTTTTTATTCTTTTGATATTCATTTGAAAGACCTTCGTGGGGAGGGCTGCATACCTGTTAAGTATTTTTTGGATTACTTGTAAAGTTTTAATCTCTACTCTATATTTTATACAGTTATTTATGCATACAGAAATGTCTATCTGGAACAATATATGAAGAGCTTACTTTCTAAACCAGATATATGCATCAAAATGACTTTTGAATAACTGAGGAAATTCAGTATCTAAATATATCTGGTTTTAATTGGAAGACTAAGATTCATTTACTGTCTATATGGCATCTATCCCAGTTTGACTGAAAAATATTTCACATGCGTGCAGCCAGCACCTTGCAAATTGTTCTTTAATGGTTATCATGAAATAGACCGAACATGCACTTATACTTATTTTGAAAGTAAGCTCCTTAATTATATGTGGAATATGTCCATTTGTTTAGTGGGTTCTGCACAACAACAAATAGGTTGTGTCTCAATTCTTGAAAGAAGGGCATTGACTATTGCTTCAGGATTTTGCTTATCTGTAAATTTCTCTCTCATTTATTTTCCTACCTATCACTAATCTCCTCAGTTTATTGTTATTTTCATGTAAGCTACTATGGTAGTGAGCCTGTTTACAAACTGGCCATCTTCACTTTTGCAGCTCAGTATATGAACTTCTTAACTTTTAAGGATTCAAGTTTCACTGCAGTCACTTTAATAAATGCCAGTGGGCAGGAAAACTAGGAGTAGCTTTAACTTGAATTAA
The DNA here is from genome assembly GCF_046866305.1 of Octopus bimaculoides. Taxonomy (NCBI): domain Eukaryota; kingdom Metazoa; phylum Mollusca; class Cephalopoda; order Octopoda; family Octopodidae; genus Octopus; species Octopus bimaculoides. The sequence goes on from NC_142931.1 coordinate 30,874,003, forward strand.
AGAAGTACACGTTTCTACATCTATACTGTTTGCATATATTTATTTAATCAACACAAACCAGGTATTTCCTGTTTTTTTTTTTCTTTTTTTGTTTTGCAAGGTTGAATCTTGTCAATATATTTTATTTTCTTGATCAAGGAGGGTAAAAAAGATCAAAGTCAGTTGGCACAGAGGGATGGAACTAAATTCTGGGGAATATTAAATTTGGTGCTCCATCATTTCCTGCATTACACTGCACTCCATACTAATCATCTTTTCATCCTAAAACCACTCTACTACTTTTGAAACCATTCCCCTCCTTATTAAACTAGTCCAGTACTTCCAACTCCAATCTCTAATCCATTTCCTTCCACCTTCACATCACTTCGCTCCACTTTATTCCATTCCATTCAACTCCATTTCCTCTTCTATCCACTCATTTCTTTTCCTTTGCACTCCCCTTTGTTCCTCCTCTTCTCTGCACTCCCCTCTGTTCCACTCCTTTAAAATCCTCAACCATTTACTTCCCTACCTCTCCCTCCACTCTGCTTTAATCAATCCTAATCCATTCCCTTCCCCTCAACCTTAATCCATACCATTCCCTCCTCCACATCACTCCATTTTCCCCTCTATTTCATTCCCTTTTGCACCTTCAACTCCACTTAGTTTTCCTCTATATCACTCTCTTCCGCTGTCCACTCCACTATTTTCCGTTCCATTCCACATACTTCCCTTTCCTCTTCATCCTTCAAAAACCCTCCTCCTGCCCTCACTCTGCTGGCATTGTCATATGATTAATAATAATTACAGTTTTTGTGCAATATGGCTGCCAAAATAAATAACTGAGTTAAACTATCAATTAAATAAATAAGAGGAGCGGAAAAAGGTTTGTATGAAAAATATTTAGTTGTTAAAGCAAGTCATTTATTGTTCACTAGCAAAGTTTGCACTTGATTAGAATTTGAAAATAAAAATAGATAAATGAATGAATGTATAAAATAAAATGTATAAAAATTAAAAAAAAGAAACAAGAAATATTTCCTATTTTCTCAATATTTCCATTTGAAAAAGGCTTAAATAGTGATTTAAAACTGGAGATTAAATATTCATTCAAACATAAACCGTTAAGTAACATGAAGAAGGCAGAATTTTATCAAACCTTTCAGCTTACACTCCACCCTGATATTTCTGTCAGTTTTTCTCACTTTATCTCTCTCTCTCTCTCTCTCTCTCTCTCTCTCTCTCTCTCTCTCTCCCTCTCAATTTATTATGATTAATCATTTATAAAAATGTTCTTCGCCCATCGTTGTTGTCTCTTTTATTACACAGCGAAGAAAGTTTTGCAATGTAGCTGAGATGTCATGTTATGTTATTATATTTCACTTCCATATACTTCTTACTGCAGCAAGAACACAGAAGATTGATTCACATGCAAGCTCATTACATTAAAAATTACATCATTTCTTAAATGAACAATAAATGAACATCTGCATTATATAACTAAGAAAGTGTTTCATTCATTATTAAATGAAGAGGCAAATCTCAAATGAATCCTTTATATACACAATTTATCTATGTGTATTTATGTATGTATGCATGTATATATGTATGCATGTATATGCATGTGTGCATGTGTGTGCATATGTACATAAATGCCTATTTTATTCTATTTTCCTACAACTATCTTGATGTATGCTTTGTTTTTACATATTATGAAGTTTAATATTATAGAGGAAAGAGGAAAACACAATGGAGGTGATTTGACAGAAAAGATAGAATGTTATATTTAGTGCTTTACAAGGTTTACTTTCATTTCATTGCAGTTTATGCACAAACATTGACAGGGTCATTTTGCCTTTTGTTGCTTTATTGTCGTTGTCGTCATAGTCGTCGTCTTCCAATTCCTCCTCTTCCACATCATCATTACCACCACCACCACCACCACCACAACCACCACTGCCACCACCACTACCACCAATGCTACCACCGCTACCACAACTACTACCACCGCCACCACCACTGCCCCCCCCCACACACACAACTGCTACCACCGCCACCACCACCACCACCACCACCACCACCACCACCACTAGCACCACCACCACCACTACCAGCACCAGCACCAGCAAAACCACCACCACCACCGTCACCACCACCACCATTGTCATTATCATTGCTATTGTTGTCCGCATCATTGTTGTTTTTATGTCTCCTTTTTCCACGGTGGCATGGATTGAATGAAATTTAATGAGGCAATATTTATTCTATGGCCAAATGCCATCCCTGCTGCCAAAACCTTACCTGTGAATTCTTTATTCTTTTTTTATGCGAGGCACTCTTTATTCCACTGGACTTCACACCAATGAAAGTATCTCATTTTGGCATGTATTGTTTATAGGGGACATAACCAAACATTACTGCTGCTTAGTGTTAAATCAGTGTGAAGTTAACAGAGGACTGTGTGTGTGTGTGTGTGTGTGTGTGTGTGCATGTAAGTGTGTGTTTGTGTGAATACTTTCACACACACATTTTCCCGTGTCCATTTTCTGTGTTGGCATGGATTGAAAAGTTTGACAGGACCTGATGTCATCATGCTACACTGTCTACTTTGACATAGTTTCTATGACAACATGCCCTTCCTAATGTCAAACACTTTACTGAGTGCGTTGAGTACTTAATTCATGACACCATGGCTAATGAGGTTGCCTGACAATTTAAGACTATAATCTCCTTGCAGTAGATAAGGAAAGAAGAAAGAAAGAAAGATGACATGAGGTTTGGGTGACAGGAGGTCTGGGTGGGTTGCAAGAATGTGGGGTGAGGCAGCGAGCTGGCAGAAGGCAGCGAGCTGGCAGAAATGTTAGCACGCGGGACGAACTGCTTAGCGGTATTTCGTTTGCCGCTATGTTCTGAGTTCAGATTCTGCCAAGGTCGACTTAGGCTTTCATCCTTTCAGGGTTGATTAAATAAGTACCAGTTATGCACTGGGGTCGATGTAATCGACTTAATCCCATTGTCTGTCCTTGTTTGTCCCCTCTATGTTTAGCCCATTGTGGGCAATAAAAAAATAAGAGTGTTAGGTGAGGCATGGGGAGAGCGAGAGGTTATGGCAGTAAAGAAGGAGAAATAATTTGGTGGCACAGAAGGGTGTTTAATGTAAAATGAAGGTGGAGTGGGACAGTATTAAGAATGAAAGTGGGATATCAGGTGAAATGATTCCGGATATTCAGGAGGATAAGTGGCTTCAGGGGAAAATGGTAAGACATGCAGTTCTGTTCGCATTTAATTACAGCGGTAGAGCAGGTGATCCAGGCATAGAGATTAGCAACACTCCAGCATTGCAGAGAAAACTGATGCAAAAAGATAATGATGATACACTCACACAAAAATATGCATAAATACAAACACACATATATATGGTGAATTTCAGCACATTTTCCATCTACAAAATTTCATTCATGTAATATTGGTCAGCTCAAAGTAATAGTAGAAGACAATTGCTCTTGGTGCCACACAGCAGAATCAAACCCAGAATCACATGTACAGCAAATATAACCATAGAGAAAAAAAAATACAACTTTTTAAATGCTATTTTGATATATCATGGTTGATATTGTGTTTAAACATCAAAGACTAATTCTTTTATTCTTATATTCTTTTATTTGGTTCAGTTATTTGATTGTGGCCATTCTGGAGCACCACCTTCAGTTGAACAAATTGAACCCAGGACTTATTTTTTGTAAGCTTAGTACTTATTCTATCAGTCTGTTTTGCATCGGTTGTCAAGTGATGGTGGTGGTGGTGGTGGGGGGGGGGGACAAACACACATAGACAAACATATACAAACATAAATATACACACACACACACACACACATATACATACACGACAAGCTTCTTTCAGTTTCTGTCAACCAAATCCACTCACAAGGCTTTGGTCGGCCTGAGGCTATAGTAGAAGACACTTACCCAAAATACCTGCAGTGGGACTGAACCTGGAACCATGTGGTTGGGAAGCAACTTACTTACCACACATCCCCCCCTGCACCATTATAAGTAAAGTAGCTGAGCCTGTGCCATCAACAATGATGGCTAATTGCAGTATTTCATATATAAATAAGGTACATAATAATCACACATACAAACATTAACATACTTCCCTTGTACATGCGCACACATGTACACATATACTAACACAGAGTTGAAACGCTGAATTTTTTTTCACCTCTTCCTTCTTTATTCATCTTTCATCCCTTCCTTTCTCCCATTGCTATTACTTTCTCTCACTCCATCTCAGTTGGGGCTTTTACTCTCAGTACTTCTCCTTCACTGAATTATTATTTTCTCCCCGCTTCCACGTCCAACATGGTTCTGGACAAATATATATGTACAGATATATAAAAACTCTTCACATATTATTATGTTAGGAGATGCCTCTATCGTTTTCGTAGCAGTCTTGTTTCAGCACATCCAAAAATGAGTTGTTTGCTTTTGAGTTAAACATTTTTAAAATTATTAATTTTTGTTTTGTTACTATTTTTTATATACATTGATCCATGAAAGAATGCATTGGATAGCTTTACAAATTCATGAGTATAATTAACAACAGGAATCTATTCTTCATGTTTACATGCTTTGCTTTGAAATGGAAATGGCATCACATAGTGTTTCTTAGGTAGGTGTTCTCTGTGGAGCAAGTGTATAAAAAATTATTTTTAAATGTGTATAAAACAATAGCAATGACAGGAACTTAGTTGTTTTTTGTGTAACAAAAATAAATAAATATTCTTTGTGCAGATTGTGTGAAGAGTGGATTCTTGTCTATGACACCAAAACCTGGATTATGAAGCAGGTAGAAAAACAAAACCTGAAACTGAGGACCTAACAAATCTAATGATGGACAGAGATTCCTGTAAATGCATTTTAGTTGTGGCTGCTTGAAGAAAAAAGTATTAAATACTCAACACATGCTCTTATGATTTCTCTCTTTCTCTCTTGCTCACTCTCTCTTCTCTTTTTCTCTCTAACTATCTGCCTCTCCTTCTCTGCCTACTTGTCTCCTCTCATTCTGTCATTTTCTGTCTCTCACACTCACATGCACACTCTATCATGGAATGAGTTACTATGGAGACAGTTTACAAAACTGATACCTACTGACACCCTCTCAGTTTATTACCTGCTATGCAAGCAATTTAGCAAGTTGCTGGCAACATCCTTAATACATGCAAGCAACATATTTAATCCTCTATAAATCGTGCCAGTATTCTGAATATAAAATTTACAAAAATTCAAATGAATATATTTTCTTTTATAACGTTGTAGGCTTTTAGAAGATGTGTGTAGTTGTAAATCCATGATTCAAAATAGTTTTTGCACACACTCTACTCTATCTCAACATGCTGTGAATATAATGTTTTTGACATGAGAAAATATTAGCATCTTGGCAATTGAGAGTTATTAGAAAAGCATAAAGGATAAATAAATGAAATCCTATAGAGTGCGAAAATATTAACAAACTTTAAAATAGCTTATCAACTGCTTTCTACATTCACAAAATTGGTTTAGCAAATAACAATAATAATAATGGTTTCAAATTTTGGTGCAAGAACAGCAATTTTGGAGGTAAAAATATGTTGGTTAAATCGACCCCAGTGCTCAACTGGTACTTATTTTATTGATCCTGAAAGAATGAAAGGTAAAGACGACCATGGTAGCATTTGAACTCAGAATATAAATTCAGAAGAAATGCTGTTGAATATTTTGTCTAGTATGGTGACACTTTTACCTGCTCATCACCTTAAATAATGTTAATAACAATAAAAATAGTCTTAATAATGCTGTTCATCACCATTGTCACTGTTTTTGTCTTTATCAGCATCATCATAATCATCAGCACTACTGTTGTCAGCGTTTTCATTGTTGTCCTCACAAATGTTGTTGTTATGGTGATTGTCAACAATGGTAGCTGTGGTCATAGGGGACACTGTGATCATCAACATTGTCACCTCAGTCACCACTGCTGTCATCACCATCATTGTCATCATCATCATCAGTAGCAGCATGAACAGCAATGTTTTAACTTCATTATTTGTCTTGCTAGCATTAATTTTCCATGCTTGCTACAAAAAATATTGCTATTTCTGAGGTTTTCTATAAATTCTCATCTTTGCAGCTCAGCATCTTGACATCTATCAATGTTTCTGATCACTTATTCATAAGCTGAGCTTCTATATATTCCAAGAAGTTGTAACTTGCTAGAAATAGCAGACAAATTCCATTCCAATCACAGCATATCATTGGAAATAATAAAGGGCTCAGTGAACATTGTAATCCTAGATGTACAAAAGAAAAAAAAAAGAAAGAAAATATGAGGAATACATCTGCTGGGATGCTTTTAATCAAAAGTCTGCTTGACAAGGACTTAAAACTTCAATGACAGTAGCAATAAAATTTCACCTGGTTATATTGTTCAAAACTGCAATCAACAAATAAGGCAAAGCATGTTTTCTCCCAGGTCTTATACACCCTGCATTCTATTATGCCCATAGTAGGCAATCCTATTTTCTGTATAGTGTCGCCCTCCTGGCACTTGTGCCGGTGGCACATTAAAAGTTATTCGAGCGAGATCATGGCCAGTGCTGCTGGACTGGCTCCCGTGCAGGTGGCACGTAAAATACACCATTTTGAGCATGGCCATTGCCAGTACCGCCTGACTGGCCTTCGTGCCAGTGGCACGTAAAAGCACCCACTACACTCTCAGAGTGGTTGGCGTTAGGAAGGGCATCCAGCTGTAGAAACTCTGCCAAATCAGATTGTAGCCATCTGGTTCACCAGTCCTCAGTCAAATCGTCCAACCCATGCTATCATGGAAAGCAGATGTTAAACGATGATGATGATGATGATTGGCTGATGGTTTTAATGTCTCAATGCTCTTTCGCCTTACTCATGTGCCACTTTCCATGAAGGGAAATACTATATATTTAATAAATCATGCCTACTTAAATACGTTTCATCCACTATAGAGCCAATTCACAGTTATGGCAGATGCCAGTGTCACACAAATGGTACCCATGTCAGTGGCATGTAATAGCACCCATTACACTCTCGGAATGGTTGGTATTAGGAAGTATATCTGGCCATAGAAAACCATACCAAATCAGACTGGAGTCTGGTGCAGCTTCCCAGTGCACCAGGCCAGGTTAAACTGTCCAACCCATGCCAGCATGGACAACAGACGTTAAATAATGATGATGAGACATATATATACATACATACATATATATATATATATATATATATATATATATATATATATATATATATTCCTTTTACTTATTTCAGTCATTTGACTGCGGCCATGCTGTAGCACCACAATTAGTCAAATAAATGAACCCCAGGACTTATTTTTTGTAAGCCTTGTACCTATTCTATCAGTCTCTTTTGCTGAACCACTAAGTTACAGGAACATAAGCACACCAACATTGGTTGTCAAGCGATGGTAGGGTACAAGCATAGACACACACACACGCACACAAATATATACATATATATATCTATATGTGTGTGTGACAAGCTTCTTTCTGTTTCCCCCTACCAAATCCACTCACAAGGCTTTGGTCAGCCTGAGGCTATAGTGGAAGACACTTGCCCAAGTTGCCACTCAGTAGGACTGAACTCAGAACCATGTGGTTGCAAAGCTAGCTCCTTACCACGCAGCCACTCCTATATATATATATATATATATATATATATGCACACATATATATATGTATACATATATATGCATATGTATGTATATGTATGTACATATGTATGCATATATATAAATTCATACATACAGATATATACACACACACAGATATGTGTGTGTTTGTGTATGTATAATTGATTGGACATACACTTTCATTATTAGATAAAAATATTTTCCGCTTGAGTAAGTCTGATTCAGTTGGGTATATTTGTTTTTTAATTAAGATAAAAATACAAGATGAAAATATAACAAAAACCTAGAGCCAAAAAAAAAATATACTAAATAAAAACGTCAGGCACTTGTAGCATATTTTATTTTTACATTATTCCTCCATCTGGAATGGAAACTAAGCTGATGCTATTGAATGTAATCTTTCCATTTATTATACAAGAATTGTAAGAAGATTTCTCCTGATAAACATAAAAAAAAAAAAACGTTCTGCCGATACCTAATAGAAAGAAAACAGCCTTCCCTGGTTTTAGTCAGACACTTATCATCAGGATCATCGTCATCATCATCGTCATCAGTGTTTAATATCAGTTTATTTACTTTAACCGATTTTTTTTTTTTTTTCTTTTTTCTATTTTTCAGGCTGTATATTTTCACTTGTAACCACTTAAAGATGCCGAATCATTGTACATATAATATGAGCTGTGTAGACTTGCATTCCTGTGCTCAGATTTTGTGATGATTAGGCTGCAGAAGTTCTCCCTTAGCCTCAACACGAACAATTACCCATTGAAGGATTCAAGGGGAGTAATTACGTTGAATATGGAATTATACTTTTATTAAATCTAACTACTTTGAATGAATTGGCTTAGTGCATTTACTGTGTTGTAAACATCATTTGGATGTACTTGCCAGAATGTTGTATTGGCATTAAAGTTCTTTCTGCTCAAAGATTAATTTTGTTTTCTGTTAATTACACTCCTAGATGTATTAGTCTGAGTATAGCTTCAGGATATATATTCCCCCACTGAAAGAGAAAAGTAGAGAAATAGCATCCAAGCAAGACTAAATTGGTTTGAAGGATATGTTAACATAAAACTATGGTGATTAATATAGAGACAAGGTGGATATGGAAAGAAAACGGTAAAGTAACAGGAAGGAAGTAAGTAGTCAAACAAATGTGAGGGGAAAAAATGGATGATAGCTTTGTTCAAAGCAAATTATGGGATATTGATCTGATTGCTTGAAAGCTAGTTGAAAATGAATTTTACAGTTAGAGGCAGGTACAACTCAATTTATAGCACATCATCATCATCATTAACATTTAACTTCTATTTTCCATGTTGGCATGGGTTGGATAGCAAGGTCAGGGTCTGAACCAGGTTCCATGGTCTGTGTTGGCTTGGTTTCCAAAGCTTGAGGCCCTTCCTAATGCCAACCACTTTTTACTTGATAGCACAGGTGCTTTTTACATGGTAACATCACCTTAAAATGAAACATATTATTCATTGGATGACAAACAGGAAATTAATGAGAATGCATATCATACTGGATTAAGAAAGTATGAAATTAAATACTTAGGTACCCAAAGGAAGCAAACTTTTCATAGATACCAAAAATAAGTGAGAGGAAAAGTGGCAGGACATGTTCGATTATCAGTTGTTTAACTGTGTTAACTTATGACTATAGGTTAAAAGAAAAAGGAGAAAATAATATATCAGGCTAACAAAGATACCAAAAGCCATTCTCTTTTCCATTTCTAGTTATGCCAACATGACACATTTTATTTTATAAATTATTTAATATGTCATGAAGCAACAAAAGGTCCAAAAGAGGCTATAAGATGCTCACAAGACTTGAAGTATCTTCTGTAGCATGTGTGTCATGGTCACAAGATGCATGGCTTGAACCCCAGTGATAGCTTTTAGCTCTTTTCTCCATCCAGGAGGAGTTATTTTCTAAAACTCAATATACAATAGCTTTCTTTATTGCTGTATTCAGTTTGAGATACAACATCTTGATGGTTTTACAATTATTTTATAGATACAGACATTAGATTTTATACCTTAAAAGTGTGTTAATCATCTTGAAGCTGGGATGCTCTCTTACTTTTAACAATAATAGTTTAATATTCTTTTTTAAAATTTTTTGTTTGAAATGAAATTTAGAGCTGGAATACATTTCTCTTTTAAATCGTATTCATAGGTACAAATCCTTTAGTTTTTTTAATTCCCTTAGACAACTCAATTTACTAGAAATAGCAGTCAAATCTTCCATGAAACACATCATATCTCCTCCAATAAGGAAAAGACACATGAGATAATGTGGTCCTAAATACCTAAGAAGATGAGATGATTATGGCTGGAATACCTTTGATTATAGGTTTATTCTACCAAAGTTGAACTGGGGATTGAACTTCAACAAACACAACACATTTATTTGAAAGCCAATAAGATATCTATTACATGGTTACTCAACCTTCTAGATTTAAATGAAAAATTACCATAAGCCATACTATCCCTACTACCTCAAGGAAAGGGCACATTAAACAATATAATCCAAGATAGGTCTAAAAGGATGAAATATATGGTACAGTCAAGGGTGGAAGGCTTTTGATCATAAATCTGCACAATCAGAGATGACCTCTACTAAACAACAATTCCTTTAAATGCTTTAGTAACCCAACCTCTAATTAACTTAAGTATTTGCTTCTACAGATGACCATTATAAAAAAGGTATTGAGCTGCTGACATAATTTATATTTTCTATTTTTCAGATGTGTTACTGAGATATGAAGTACTCCTGAGCCTCAGAAGCTTGCAACAGAACTGGACTCTGCTAAAGGCTCCTAAGACCTAGGTAGAAGTGTTAAACCAGAAGATGAATTAAATTTACCATCAAACTTTTCTAGGAGTGATTATTCTGATGTTGAGCTTTGCAGAGCTATTTACTCTATGCCAATAATGCCATGAATAAAGTCAGCTTTCTGTATCTAAAAGTTATTTGTGGATACAAGCAGGGATATTTAATATATTGATCAAGTATGTTGATCCTTATTTCCAACAGTTGTTGAATGCATTGTTTACTTAAAGCAAACTTTGCTTGAGGAAATACTGAACAAAAACAAAAAAAAAAAGATAAAAGATGAAAATAAAAGTAAAATAAACAAAGTAAATAGATATTTTCTGAGTGCTATATTGTAATTCAGAGCAAACACTCATCTATTATACAGTGATAACATTGCTTACAGCATTTAAAGGAGAGGAGCATGTAACCATTACAAATATTATAAGAAGAAAAAATATGCATGCAAACCTATTATTGTAGAAGGTGCATCAGTAATGTGCTGCTGTTCAGAGTAGTTTTATGCACTCCAATATTAACTTCTCAGATACCTTTTCTCCTAATTACAATATAAACCACCAGGATCAGGATGATGGAGTGAGTACATAAAATGTTCTGATCCAGATTAGATTCAGTTTAGGTATTTAGTTTTGTATTGCATGTTGCTAAATTCAAAATTTGGTACAATTTTTTTGTTTTTGTTTTACATTTGTCTCATGTGAAGAAAAACACCAGTAATATTTCATATATCAATCTGCACCCTGACAAATATTCTTTTAAAACAGAAATCTTGAGCCTAAGAGACAGACTCTTATGATACCAGCATTATTGTTGTGTAAAATAGCCAGCCATTATTTATTCTAAAATGTCTTCACTTATTCCTATAAATATAAAACGGTGGTTTCTGTTGCTATAAACTCTCATAGGATTCTTTATATAAAGCTTTAGCATTTAAACTAGTCATATTCAGCCCAAATATTCTACCTATTTTATGCTCAAACTGGCCAAATCTGGCCTCTCACATCTACCCTACAATATCACCCTAAAATTATACAATCATATTGAAATCTCAAAGCTATGAGATAATAAATGATTAATGCAAAACATCATGAATAAATAAGCTTTACATTTGGCAGAATAATCTGAATGTTAACGGGTCAGTTATTTACCCTTGTATTATGGATTTGCTAGAACAGAATTTATAGATGGCGCAATAAACAGAAAAGTAGAAGTAAAGTAAAGTTCCTTTCTGGGTCATACTGGTTCACAAGGGTCAGATTCCTGGTTTCCATGGCCTATTTATTCCCCACCTGGATGGCACACCTGTCCATCTCAGCATTACTCTTTTTTTGCAAGCTGAGTAGATTGGATCAATGTGAAATGAAATGTTTTGCTCAAGAACACAACATGTTGCCCAATCCAGGAATTGAAATCACAATCTTACAATCATGAGTCCAACACCCTAACCACTAAGCCACATGCCTCCATTATAAACAGAAAAAACAACATCAATTATTCTTGTCATCTTTATTGCCATGGTTGTCGTATCATTAGAATCATCTTCATTTTTTACACTTACCAATAGCTGTGGTCAAAAGAAGATGTAGAAAGAAGTAGTGACATCTGATCGAAGAGTTTTTGGCCCCAAAACAAAATGATACAATATTAGGAAGAATGGTGATATTCAGCAGTGCTACAAATCTGTTAAAGCCATAATTGCATAGAGGATAGAAGTTAAAAGGATGTGGATGATAATGTCAACAATTATCAAGATAGCAAAAGCAGTGATGATGATGTTGACAATGAAGAAGAAAAGGTAGAAAATTTTAGGGATTTGCTCTTCATTGACAGAATCAATGGTCTATTAAACACTACTTAAAACTCAGCATACCTTTCTACTCTCATACAAAAGAACAAAAAATTCCTTGATGATTTTAAGTACTCAGTAACCCAAGTATTTCTGAATCCTTATATGTGAAAGTAGCTTGCTGTAAAACTGCATGTGTGTGTGTGTGTGCGTGTGTGTGTGTGTGTGTGTACGTGTGTGTGTACGCGCGCGCGCGTGTGTGTGTGTGTGTGGTTGATGCATCAATGTGTATTTGTACATTTGCCTTTTCCTGACATTTTGATGTGTACTGCTTGTTAATATTTCAATAGTTCAACAGTTGTAAGATGACATTTGCATTAAAAAAAAACACATTTTCCAAACTGCATGCTGCTTCACACAATTACCATTCCTATCTTCACAAACCCTTCACACACTTATACTTAAAAACATTCACACACACACACACACCCACGCACATACACACATGTACATAAACATATATAGATATGATTGTTAGTACATCCATAAAAAATTGCATATAAATACTTATGTAGATGCTAGCATACCTCAACATACATGCACATACATATAGAGATATTTGAATACATATACACTTAAATTCATGTTATGTATAAAAATATCTCCATGCTATCGAATATGCAAATACATATAAGGTAAAAGGTAAAAAACACCCATCAGTTAGGAATTCCCGTGAGTGGATTTGGTAGACGGAAACTGAAAGAAACCCGTCGTATATATGTATATATATATATATATATATATGTGTGTGTGTGTGTATGTGTGTTTGTGTGTCTGTGTTTGTCCCCCCACCATCGCTTGACAACCGATGCTGGTGTGTTTATGTCCCCGTAACTTAGTTGTTCGGCAAAAAGAGGCCGATAGAATAAGTACTAGGCTTACAAAGAATAAGTCCTGGGGTCGACTTGCATGACTAAAGGTGGTGCTCCAGCATGGCCACAGTCAAATGACTGAAACAAGTAAAAGAGAAAAGATGCATACATACATACATACTGCCTCACAGAAAATATCATGTCCATTGTTCCTCGCTCAGGTCTGAAACCAAACTGTTCTTCAGGAATCACATGTGGACACATTCTCGACAAAACGATCTAACATGATCCTTGGAAGTATCTTCCTGGTATGTGACAGGAGAGTTATCCCTCTAAAATTACCACACACTGCTTTCGGGCCCTTACCCTTGTATACAGAAATTAGAATGGCATTTATCCATTCTTGTGGCACAGAAGATTCATTCCAAACTCGAGTTATCAGGCTATGAATTTCAGATCTAATATGATCCCCACCTGCTTTCAGAATTTCAACTGGAATACCATCCAATCCAGGAGCGTTACCTGATCTCAATTTACATAATGCCAGATTTACTTCTTCAATGGAAGGTGTATCGTTCATGTGTTGCACTATCTCTCTTTGCAGAATGTTATGATATCCATATTCACTACAGATGGATTATGGAAAATAGCTGCAAAGTGTTCTCTCCATCTATTCATTATTCCAGGAGGATCTTTCATAACCTCATTTCCATTTTTTGATTTCAAGAGAACATATGAAGATTGTGGTCCAAAAGCTTGCTGCAATAAACTGTAGAATAGGGTGGAGTGAAAATAAAAAATTGTAGAAATTGAAAATACTTGAGAGTTCAAATGTTGCTATGTTTAATTATGAGAAAAAAGCTAAAATTTTGCTGATATCAATTAAAAGTATTTATTCCCTCAAGCCCACTAAACTGAAAATAGGAGATTTTTGTAAATTTTTTACAATAGCTGGGTTTGAAGGAAGGGTATGAGGGAGTAAATGCTCTTGATTGATTTAAGCAAAAATTTAGTATTTTTCTAGCAATCATGAATAACAAGATTTTAGGCCTCAGGCATTTTCAGTTTTTACAATTTTTTATTTTCACTCCACCTTAATACACATGTATGTGTGTTCAGGTATATAGATTCTGTTGTAAAAAATGGAAACGCTTGAGGCCTAAAATCTTGCTATATATTATTAATAGAAAAATGCTAAATTTTCGCTTAGATCAGTCAAAGGTATTTACTCCCTCAACCCCACCAAACTCTGCTATTGTAAAAGATTTACAAAAATCCCTCATTTTCAGAGTTTAGAAAGAATAAATGCCATTGATTGATCTCAACAAAAATTTAGCATTTTTCTAGTAATCAAATATAGCAACAGTTAGTCCTCAAGCGTTTTCAATTTCCACAATTTTTCATATCCAGTCTTTCTTATCCATAGACTACCTGTACTTCTTCAGACACTTCTTCATGTGTCTTTAAGTCTCCTGAGTTATTTTTGCAAGTCTGCTTTCTGAGACTTGTACAACTTTTCTAGTTGCACTTTGTTCTTAATATTTGAGTCAAGAAGCTTTTCATATGTGGACCTCTTTGTTGCTAAAAGCTCATTTATCACTGTATCATTGGAATAAAACCAGTCTCAGTGCTGTCTCCTCTGATACCATTTTATATATATTCCATCCGAGAAAGATTGCCATGAATCTTCAAAATAAACATTGCTGCATCTCTTCTGAAATAACTACAAAATTTGCAGTTGTTTAAGCTGCTCTACATCAATTTTCTTTGGTACTTGTACACCTGCACTACGAATTTTCTTGCAGACCCTGAACTTGAACTTGGCCCTAACCATTTTGTGAAAAGTATCACAATCAGCACCTCGCAATACTCTGAGACTGCGCAAATTTTGTAGTTAGCTTGCAGAGTTGATACATGACATTGCTTTGATCTTGGGTAAATCCAGGTAATTTTATGCTTCATCTTATGATGAAAGAAAGTATTCCCAACAATCAACACTAGCTCAGAGCACATTTTTAGCAGATGCAACCCATTGTTGTTTACCTTTGTTATTCTATGATGCCCAAGTACATTCCAAGCACCATAGTCTCTACCAACACATACATTAAAGTCACCAAGCACAACCAACTTCTCATTCAAAGGGACTAACAAAATACTTCTTCTTGGCTCCTCATAAAATGCCTGGATATTTTCCTCACTATCTGAAAGTGTAGGAGCATAAATGGAGAAAACAGTTACAAAACGTCGACAAGAA
>NC_142931.1:31311956-31319456 GCF_046866305.1 Octopus bimaculoides
ATGTTAGTATGCATGGACATTAGAGCAGAAATGAGCTGAGAGGAAAACTGGATATAGAGAGATACAGTTGTATGGAAGGTAAAAAGAAACAGTTAATTTTTGCATGTGATGTAGAAAGGTAGTTCATAGGAGTGTTAACAAATATTGATTACTAAAAAATAGATGAAAACTGTGGAAGATGAAAACTTGGGAAGACATGGGAGGGAGATGTCAAGGATCATGAGAACAGGTAATGCACAATGGTGGAAAAGATACACAAACATGTGCAAGCATAATATAGCAAACGTTAAAATGTTAGTAGTGATAAAGTTTGAGGTGTATATGTCTATATTTGGGCTTCTCATCCATTATTATATCTCTGTTCATCCATCATCTACTGATCACCTTCATTTCTATCAATTGTCATCTCTCTTAAGAAGGACTGAATTGATTCTGTTTAACTTCTTTACCATCATAATACCTGTGGAATGAGTCTTAGCATCGGATCTGATTGCATCTGAAATATGTCTAACTTACTCCAATATATTCCAAAATCTATTGTAATATTCCTTGGCCACTCTAGACACACTTTCAGCACTGATATATAAACATTCTCATTAATTCTTTGGTACATGTAACAGTCATCGTAGAAGATAAAGGTAATAGATAGGTCATTGATATTCATATTTTCAGCTGGTCATCTATCTTTACTCCATTAACTACCAACTATGAACACTTATCAAGACATAGCCTCATCCCTATGCTATTTAGTATGTTGAAATCAGTTCTAAGTATCTCTTGACACCAAGAATATAACCCGAATGCAGTTTAAGATGATCAAAGTTCATTAAATTTTCCTTGGCATTAATTTTTCCTTTTTCTGCAAATCCTAACCATGTAACCTTGGCATTTCATCAACAAGACTGACAAGGGGTTTACTGCCAGGGCTGACAGCATTACAGACAAACTGTCACCAAGGAATATATCTATGGATGATCTAATTTTGTTTGCAGTTATAGTTGTTGCCTCTATCTTTATTGATCAGTGTATGAACCATTTTTGCAAAGTCTTTTAATGGCATTGACAATAAGAGATGACCAGGTGTAGTGATGGTAATATTTATGAGTGATGGACAGAGTCAGATACATTTGCATAGTCTAGCCATGCAGCCTTTGGCAATGCTTCTTTGTTTCATTGATGATAGCATTGTTGCATCAGAAGCTGTTCATGTACGAACGTGTGTGTGAGGGAGAGGGGAGAAAAGATAAGGGAGAGAAAGAGAGATAGAGAGTATGAGTGAGTCTTCTTATGTATTTATTTTCTATAGGTGGTGTGTATCTGTGATCTTAGGAATCTTTTGGCCATTTTATACTGTTACTTGCTAATTCGAATTTTCTTAACAAAATATTATTATAAATATTTTAATAAACCCTTATAATCTGATAGGATTTTTTTCTTCTTTTGTTATTCCATGAAGAAGATAAATAATCATATTTAAGAAATATTTTCTTTCTTTCTTTCCTTCTTTCTTCATTTATTTTTACCAATTTTGTAATTCCTTATATAATGTAGAAAACATTTTATTGGTTATCTTGCTTTTATTGTGTGACATTCTCTTTATATCAGATTGATAGTTTTTTTTTTCTTTTATCATACGCTATATAAAATGATTTTATTTTCATGTACTACTTATGTCTAAAAAATCTGGATAATCTGTTATTTTCTTCTTTTTTTTTTTAATTCTCTCTCTCTCTCTTATGGATATATCTTTTATAATGGTTCTGAAACCCATCATTAAGAAACTGAAAGTGTATTTAAATTTGTTTATAATTTTTATTGTTATTCTTATTATCATTTATCTATTTATTTTGATAATAAAAAATAACTAAATTTATTATTAACAAGGAAGAAAGAAATTTATTATTTTCAAAATAATAAAGAAATAAATTTGCTTGATACGAACAATTATTTAATCACATTGCTATTTTGTTTTATTAGCCGAGAAAAAGCCCAAAACAAAACAAAAACAATGTCTTTCTAATTGAAAAAAAAGCATTATCTTTTAAGAACTATATAGTCTTTTTAATAGCACCTCTACTAAATATTAATTTATGTTTTGTATTGGAGTTTATTTCACTAGAACACAAATTAAAACCATTTTCTTATTATCTCCTCCATGGAAACAAAATGTCACTATTTGTTGGAAGAAATCTTTTAATTTCACTATTCTCTTTTTCACTGTTTCTTGCTTGCAGTTTCTGGCCATGCCAGAGCATTGCCATGATGATAGTGATGATGATGATGATGATGATGATGATGATGAT
This sequence comes from Octopus bimaculoides, assembly GCF_046866305.1. Lineage (NCBI taxonomy): Eukaryota > Metazoa > Mollusca > Cephalopoda > Octopoda > Octopodidae > Octopus > Octopus bimaculoides. The sequence goes on from NC_142931.1 coordinate 31,314,260, forward strand.
GATGATGATGATGATGATGATGATGATGATGATGGTGGTGGTGGTGGTGGTGGTGGTGGTGGTGGTGGTGGTGGTGGTGGTGGTGGTGATGATGTTGATAATAATAATGATAATGTTAATGATGATGATGACAACAAGGATGACGATGATGATGATGATGATGATGATGATGATGACAACAACACCAATGCGAACAATGATGGTGGCATTGGTATGAGGAAAAGAAAAGGAGATATAATCTTCGAACAGGAGACCTTGCAAGAGAGTTTAGAACAACATGGACTCTTCAGGGGGCTCTCAATTAACCAGGTGGTTGTGTTAAACTAGGTAATAGATTACATTAATCCTCGTATTCCAAATTCTCACCCTTTGCAACTTATTCTCTATCAGACTGGGAACTCATTCTACAGATTCAATGGCCTATGTTTCTATGCAAATGATTCAACTCTGACAAATGAGATGCCAATTTGTGAATTACTCAAAATAGTGCTTGACTGGCTAATCCCATGATATAATCTGTTTAATTAGCAAATGAATGATAACAATAATAATGAATGATAATAATAATAACAACAACAACAGTAACAGAAATAACATCTTTATCACAATCATCACCATTCTTTGATATGTGATTAGCTTAGGATGTATGCAGAACTAATTCTATTGTTCTTTTAATACATCTTGGCATTGGATCACTAAACAAATGTTTTTCCATCTTTTTCCTTCTGCTTCTAAATTACATTTCTCTTTCTTGCTCATTAATATCATTTTCATTGCCAATTTATAACCCAACAATTCTCCAACTTCTCTTGCTATATTATCACCAACCCCACCATCTCCACCATCACCATCATCATTTGACATCCACTTTCCATGCCGGCATTGTTTCTACTGTGGAATCCTCTTCCTAATATCAGTTCTTTTCTTGCTCCACAACATTAGTGACGTCACTTTCCAGCTTGTAAGACTTAAAGATTTAAACGGGTCCCTATTGTTGGAGGAAATTAGGAGAGAGAAAGAGAAAGAAAGTGTGAGGAATAATTTGAGAGAAAGTGATAAGAGAGAGAAGTATGATGAGAGGAACAGGTTTATAATTGTGAGATTAAGACCACCAAACAGTCACCATGACCTTGTTTTGGTGCAACTTAGGCTTTGGGAAGTGCCGTGGAGTTTCGTCGGTCTCCAACTTCTGAGTTGAGAGTTGCCGGTTGTCGTAAAGAAATCACTTTTCATTGCACGTCACAATCCGGTCGAGAAACGGGTCATTCTTGTTGCGTAAAAGAAGGGAAGACACTTCAAACCGGCGTTTTTCTTTGTTTTTTTTTTTGGTTGCTGTTCAATTCGTGCGGCACCCATTTTTCAAGTATATTTGTTTTTCCAATTTCTTTCAAGTGGTTGGAAATTGTCGTATACGTTACGTCTAATTCAGAAGCAAGCTCTCAAACAGTTGTGCGTGGATCAGCCTTCACTAAGGCTCTTAGTTGATCGTTGTCAGCATCCGATGGCTGACCACTATGCTTATTATCTTCAAGACTCTCGTCACCGCTACAAAATTTCTTGAACCACCATTGTGCTGTATGGTCATTAGTGGTTCCTGGGCCAAACGCATCATTGATATCGTGAGCTGTTTCAGCAGCTTTTTGACCTAGCTTGAACTGGAATAAGAAAATTGTGCAAATTTGCAATTTGTCCATGTTGTATTCAACGTTCCGGAAAAAATGGCCCGATTATTCAAAAAGAAACAGAGTAACACGATTAGATTGAGCAAAAAATGAGCTTTAAAATGATATATAAAGTCAAAGTAATTTCCTGAACATTAATTTGAAAATACATCATTTAAAACCAAAATAAAAAATTTCGCAAGAACTTTCGTGAAAAACTAATACTACTATCTTTCACACATGTGACAGTAGTGACACCCTTTTCGAGCCCACTACTAGTGGGAAAACTTGCAATTTTTAGGCTTCCATTAGAAGATTTTTATTCAAATTATGTCATATTTATATATATGTGTGTGTGTGTGTGTGTGTGTGTGTGTGTGTGTGAGAGGTAATAACCTGTTATTCCCACCAGGTAAGGGTCTACAGTGACAGAACCTTTGATTTCATGCATGGCTATCAGGCTCACATGAATTCATCCTCTAACAGATTCTTCATTAACCTGGTCTGTAGTTTTTAGGGCTGCTCCATACAATACTAACAATTGTGTTGTAGGTTGCATTGCAGGGAATCCCTTGGATTTCTTTGCCATCATAACACTTCATTACTCAGTAGGTTCTCTGATGTTGTCTTCTTGTGTAAGCACAAATTTTATTCAGCTTTTGCCTATTACATAAAGTCATTATAATTTTACTTAGTGGTGGCTAAGCTATGCTACCAGCATTTTCTTTCTCTATTTTTCTTGCACCATTCTCCCTAACTCAGCATATCTTTCTCTTTTGTTACCTTCGTTCATTGCTTACATCTTTCTGTCTCTCTGGATAGCCAGCTCCCATTCCTAATTGATTTAAATTCTGATCAGTGAAATTCCCTGACCACCAGTAGCACTCCCTATCACCACACTGACCTCAATTTCATCTTCTCCCCTCCTCTTTCAGTTTCATCTGTTCAATCCTCCTTCTTCTCCCCTGCCTTTCATTTTTTCTCTACTTCTATTCCTCTCCTTACACCACTTATATTCTCCTCCCTCTTGCTTTTTGCTCTTATTCTTTCCTCCTATCACACTTCAGCCTCTAAATCCCTGGCACTACTTTTTGAAATGCTTTAGCCAACTTTCTCTTGATGAGGGGAACTGGACTTATTGTAATATGACTGTTTAATGGTTGTATTCCCAAGACTTATACATTCTGTCTACAAGTTATGAACATTACAATTATTACATAAATCGAAGCTACCTGGAACAGGTGTTGAGCAAAGTGGTTGTGTATTTTCTTCTTAATATTCTGTGTCTTTTACGGAGTATGTAAATGTGTGTGTGTGTGCTTACCTTTCAGATTATATGAAGATGTATGTGTTTATGTATATCCATATATATTCTTATTTGTGTGTCTATCTGCCTGTCTGTATATATGTCAAGCCTAATTGCGTTTATCTGCATCACTACTTCCATATCAGCTCACCTTGGATCTCTCTCATAGCCACTCTTGACACCATGGACCAAGTCATGAATGAAGAATTTGGAGTTTAAGTTCAAATTCATTTGATCTGTAAAACATATTGAGCATTGTCTATATGTACACACACACACATGCACTTACATGTATATATATATATATATATATATATATATATATACATGTAAGTGCATGTGTGCGTGTGTACATATAGACAATGCTCAATATGTTTTACAGATCAAATGAATTTGAACTTAAACTCCAAATTCTTCATTCAAAACTTGGTCCATGGTGTCAAGAGTGGCTATGAGAGAGATCCAAGGTGAGCTGATATGGAAGTAGTGATGCAGATAAACGCAATTAGGCTTGACATATATACAGACAGGCAGATAGACACACAAATAAGAATATATATGGATATATATATATATATATATATATATATATATATATATATATATATATATATATATATATATATATATATATATATATATATATATATATATATATATATATATATATTTATTTAATTTATTTATTTATTTATGTGTTTCAGCCAAGTGGCTGCGGTCATGCTGGTGCACCACCGTGATTTTCACGTTCCTTGCATGGCTCTTCTCCCCCACCTGACATGGTCCAATCAAGAGTTTTGATGGCACATCTGGTGTATAAGAGAATTTGACATAGCTGCCCTAAACTGCGTCTCATTACGAGCCATTGGTTCATCTGGTATCGTGGAGAGGAAAGCGTCAAGTTTTGTCTTGAAGACCTCCGCATCCATGTCTTGCATGTCTCTCAAATGTTTTGGCAGGGCATTGTAGAGCTGAGGTCCTCTGAAACCGAGGCTGCTGCAGTATCTCGTTCTTATGTGAGATGCAGTGGACGGTACCTTTGGCACCATGTAGTGCGGGCATTCCTGTAGTACTTGATACCAAAGTTTGGCACCAGTCCTTCCAGTATTTTCCATATGTATATTATTACATATCTCTCCCGCCTGCGCTCCAGGGAGTAGAGACCTAGTGCCTTCAGTCGCTCCCTGTAGTTCATCTGTTGGACTGTGGCGATCTTCTTTGTATAGTGCCGCTGAATTGCCTCGAGTTCTGCTGTCCGCTTAACACTGTGTGGTGACCACAACTGAGAGCAATAGTCTAGGCGGCTCAGAACAAATGTCTTCCATAGAGTCAACATGGCTTTTTGATCCCTTGTATGGAATGTCCTCAGTATCCACCCTGCCAGTTGTCTGCACTTTGCTGTCAACTTGACAATGTGCATGTGAAATGATGCATCACTACACATGTTGATGTCCAGATCTCTTGATCTCTTACTGTTTGTGGTTCTGAGATTGCAGTACCTCCAGGCCCTGTGTATGCCAGTTGGGAGATACTTGTGGTCTTGTAGTGCAGTACTTGAAATTTTTTTGAATCGAACTGCATATTATTTTGCTCTGCCCACTCATATATTGCATTTAGGTCATTCTGCAGGCTTACAATATCATCAGGATTCTTTATTGCCTGAGATATCTTTGTGTCATCAGCATAGCTAGTGACAGTGGCTTTCTGAGTGACCGTGCGCATGTCCAGAAGGGCCACTATGAACAGTAATGGCCCCAGGACAGTTCTTTGTGGAACACCGCTCAATATTTGTGTTTCCCTAGATAGTTCTCCATTGGCTGCAACTGTCTGACTTCTACCATTCCGGAAGTCATGCAGCCACTCTCCTAATTTACCAGCTATGCCAAGGTTTCGCAGCTTGTGACATATCAAGCCATGATCAACTTTGTCAAAGGCTTTTGCAAAGTCGAGATATATCACATCAACATTTGAATGGTCAAGTAGCTGCTTCAGGACCCAGTCATAATGCTGCAAGAGCTGCGTGAGGCAGCTTCTACCTGGACGGAAACCATGCTGGGTCTCATTCAGCAAGTCATTTTCTTCTAGGAACGCAATCAATCTCCTTCTGACAATTCGTTCCATGACTTTGCTAATATGTGAAGTCAGAGAGATGGGCCTGTAGTTCCCAGCCTCTTCTCTGCTTCCACCTTTATGGATAGGACATATGGTGCCTTCCTTCAGCTTTTTGGGA
>NC_142931.1:31321956-31394456 GCF_046866305.1 Octopus bimaculoides
TTCAGTCTGATGTGTCATGGTTTTCTATGGCTGGATGCCCTTCCTAATGCTAACCACTCTGAGAGTGTGATGGGTGCTTTTAAGTGTCACCAACACTGGTGCCATTTGTGTGACATCGGGGTGCTTTTATGTGCCACTGGCATGGATGCCAATTTGTGTGACACTGTTGTATCTGCCGTGAGTGATTTGTTTGGCTTGATGGGTCTTCTTCTCAAGCACAACATAAGGCCAAATGTCTCGGTCATTGCCTCCATGAGGCCCAACGCTCGAAAGGTGTTCTTTACATGTCACCAGCACGGGTGCACTTGGCTTGACAAATCCTTTCAAGCACAGCACATCAACAAAGGTCTCAGTCACTAGTCATTGCCTCAGTGAGGCTCAAAGTTTGAAGATCATGCTTCACCATCTCGTCCCATGTCTTCCTGGGTTTACCTCTGCCACAGGTTCCCTCCAAAGTTACAGATTGACACATCTTTACTCAGCTGTCCTCATCCATAAGCATCTGTTGTGGTGAAATCTTGACACTCCTGTGGGATAGCAAGTCAACTGTCCTAAACCGTATAAAGGTGCAAGCACACTGTCAGTAGGAGACAGTGTGGTGTGTTTTTGGTTTGTGTTGGTAGTAATTTTTGGTTAAATCACATGTGATTCTGAAGTAAGCCGTTTGTTTGTTATACTTGTTGAAAGTTTTCTCGTGTGGGAGAACCTAGGATTTGTTGAATTTGTTGAATTTTGAACTATTGTTGCTGTTTTTGCCTGTTTTTATATTTGTTTTCTTCCCCATTTATGAGTGAAGTGGAGAAAAGAGGAGAGATAGAACATGAACCAACTGGAAGTTATGCATCAGCCACGATTAAAGGAGTATCTACCAACGTCCTGGAAGTACGAGAAACTAAGATAGAGCCCAGAAAGTGGAAGGGGGGCAGTAAACACTTGGTGAGGAAATGACTGAGTGGTCAATTCAAAAATGGAGTTTAAACGATCTTGCAGTGGAGATTTGAGTCTTGAAGATCGTGAGCATAGTGGACGCTCATCTGTCATCAATGGGGGTCAATTAAAAACCATCATTGAGAAAGATCCACATAAAACCACTCTAGAGCTGGCAAAAGAACTTCAAATTAGCGAGAAAACTGCCTGCAACCATTTGCATGCGAGCAGAAAATGAAAAAAGCTCAACAAATGGGTACCACATGATTTGAATGAAAATCAGAAAATGTGCCGCTATGAAATCTGCTCATCTCTTCTTCTTCGTAACCAGACCAATCCATTTCTTGACTATATTGTAACTTGCGATGAAAAGTGGATTCTGTACAATAAAAAAATCTTCCTTCATAGTGTTTGGACCAAAATGAAGCACTGAAAACCTGAGCTCTTCAAAAGCAAGGTTATGGTGACTGTTTGGTGGTGTACTGCTGAACTCATCCACTATAACTTCTTAAAACCAGGAAAAAAAGCCATTACTGCAAAAAACATATTGCCATGAAATTACCAAAATGAATGAAAAACTGCTACTTCTCCATCCCTGACTGGTCAACAGAAGAGGGCCAATCATTCTTCATGACAATGCTCGACCACACGTTTCACTAATGATGCTCCAGAATTTGAGGTAACCTGGCTATGAAGTTCTTCCCCACCCAACTTATTCCCCAAACCTTTCTCCTACCGACTACCACTTTTTCAAACACCTTGATGGATTCTTGCAAGAGAAGGAGTTCAAAAACCAAACTGATCCTGAAAGTGCGTTCAAAGAGTTCATCAGCTCCAGAACTCCAGATTTTTATGTTACTGGAATAAACAAACTTGTAACTAATTGGTAAATATGTATTGAGTGTAATGGTATTTACTTTGATGAATGAAATTTCTGCATTGTTGATATATATTGTGATGAATTTCATGTTTCAAAATGTTACTTACTTTTTACTCATCCTTATAGAATACAATGTTCTATGATGTATACTTTGTTCATTTATAACAATGACATTGACAGTTATTTCTAAAGCTGAATAAATGTATACATGAAATGAGTTATTTATTAAATACATATGACTATATTTTAAAATCTTTTGATCCAGCTGTTTGTACCAAGTGATTCAGCATAGTATAAAATATATATGAAATTATTCTTTGAAACATATGTAAGGTAGTGAACTGGCAGAATGGTTACTGTACTTGGCAAAATGCTTAGCAGTATTTCACCCATCTTTACGTTCTGAGTTAAGATGCCACAGGGGTCAACTTTTCCTTTCATCCTTTTGGGATCCATAAAATAAATACCAGTTGAGTACTGGAGCTAATGTAATCGATTTACAGCCTCCACCAATCTTTCTGACCTTATACCAAAATTTGAAACTGTTATTTTAAACGTTTATTTACTTGGTTTACCATACACGGTATTTATTTGAGCAGGTTATCTGAATGCCTCTTTGCATACAGCTTTTAAATCTTGTAATAAAAACAGAACTGTAATCCATGATTTTGATGAACTGGAGCAGTATGTCTCCCAGATACTCTCTCTTTCCTTATTCATGGTTCAACTTTACATGTGTTCATTTTCATACAATATTGGTCTAACTGTTCAACTTTTTGAAAATCCCTATTCTTGAACCTTGTGGAAGCCTGCAATCATTGATGAAACTCTCAGTTAAAATTGAATTTTTAGACATTATATTTTTTGTTATATCTTGGTGGGGTCATTATGCCAATAAGAATCTCATGCACTAGTTCGATTTCATTTTTTTCGTTATTAATTATCAACTACATATAATCGTTATCAGAACAGCTGTTTGATTAATCATATAGTCAGCCAATCAGTCAGCTAAGTTTGTCTGATTCACTACTCCAGGTCTCTCTGCTAGTTTTCAGACTCTATATTCACATTTATGGGGATGCGAGTGACAATGTGTGTGTGTATGTGTGTGTGAGAGAAAGAGAGAGAGAGAGAGTCACATACATCTGTGCATGCATGATGTGAATTCTTTGAATAAGAGTGTTTGAAAGAACGTATGTGTTCATGTGTATGGGTGCATGCAACAGTTACAAGCAATAATTCAAGACTTGTTGTTTAACAAAATATCCTTATTAATAGCTGCCAATACTTATCCTTACCATAGACTGAGTGTAGCCACAATTACCTTTTTTTTCTCTTTTGTTTATGGTATAATCTCATCTTCCAAATGCTGTTGCTTCATCCTGGTCTCCTTGATATATTACTCTCTAACAATGCACTGTCTTTCTCTAAATTGCTTTTGATAAAACTCCTGTATTTAATTTCCTATATGTAATTTGCTTGACAGTTAAATTCACACTCCCATCTATAACTTTCATTAATTTCGAAATCTTTGAACAACACCATCCATATCGTATATTCTCACCTTGTATTTCCCAGAGCCTGCTGTTCTTTAGTAGGCTGTTAGTCAAAAACTCTTCTATCTCAAAATTATATCTAAAACAAAAATATAGAAAATTAATAAGTGGTAGCAATATTCTAGCAAATTTCATACACTTTATATCTTACAGTTTACATCATTGGCTCAACTTGTTCAAGTTCCAAAACCAATAATTACAGCAATGAAACCATCTATGGCCATCCAACATTTTGGTAAGTTATCAGCTTTTGACCATATGTTGTACATTTTTGTAAAGCTATTCAGCTGTTAGTTTTCCTTGAAACTTTTTTATTTTCAACTTGAGTGGATGTAAATACATCACAATCAGTGATCATGAATGTATACACCATATACATAGTATATACACTTTAAAATGTATATACAGCAGAATATTTTCTGAGAGAAAATAAACAAAATTGTAATCTGGTGAAATAGTTTTATGCTATTTATATATATATATATATATATATATATATGTTTATTATTATTATTTTATTAGTTTACTGTAAGTGATTCCTTTGTGTAATATTTATGGCTTGCCTTTTATTTTCATTATTACTACTGCATGAAATTAACATTATATCCATTTTGCAAATAATACTACTGAATATGATTTATGCATCAGCACTATATTTGTTAATTGCATTTCAAAACATCTTTGAGTGAGGATATTGATTTATGATATTATGTTTTGATCTAACCACTTGTTACCATCAGATATCATTGACACCCATGTTCACTTCCATTCTGATTCTTTCTTTCATTTCCTTCTCTGTTATATATTTTATTTTGCATGTGTGTGAGTGTGTGTGTGTGTGTGTGTGTGTGTGTGTGTGTGTGTATGTACGCATGTGTGTGTGACTCTGTGACTGTGTGTGAATGTGTATGTCTGTGTGTGTGTCTGTGTGTGACTGTGTGTGACTGTGTGTGTGTGTGACTGTGTGTGACTGTGTGTGACTGTGCATATATGTTTGTGTATGTGTGTGACGGTGTGTGTGTGTGTGTGTGTGTGTGTGTGTGTGTGTGTGTGTGTGTGCATGCATGTATGTTTGTGTGTGTTTTGTTTCAGCTTTCAAATAAAATTTGATTTTTTTTTCTTCATTTTCTTCATGCCTGTTATTTCCACATCTTACATTTTGCAATCAGTTCTTTTAAAATTCATAAACTAGAAACTGTAAGAACTAATTGAATGAATTTTTAGTTATTACTGTAGCTGGTGTTTTAATCTTTATCATCTGACATTTGAAAGTGTCACTAACAATTGATTAACTTCTGCAAAGATCTTGTCCTTCAAGTGGGCACATCAGTGATCTTTGCAGGTATTGACAAACTGTAGCAATGCTAGAGAGAACTTAAGAATTTGATAGAACTATATTTCCTTCCTAATATATCACTATGTGTGATTGTCTCTCCTTTTATCCAACAAAGAATGATAGATATACAACATATTTTGACTGGAAAGCTAACACACTACTTTTGAGCCCCTGTTTTGTTTATTTTATTTACATTATTTTTCAATAATACTATTCCCTTAAACTTCAGGAAGAAAGTATGGCTTACATGACTGACCATTTGAATAATAAATATAATAATCAAAACCATACTCAAACATACAATTATACATTTTAATACATTTGTATATACTTAATACATTAATCCATCACTGTTTTTATGTTTACCTTTCTCTGTTGGCATGAATTGGATTAGTTTCCTGGGGTGTTATTTTATAGCTTTTGTAGTTTCTTATGACATGCAGAGACATGGAATATCTACTATAAACCTATGATGCACACAGTAAGATATATATACTCAATACAACTGTATCAAAAATATTTTTCAGCATTATCATTAGTATTCATAACTTGTTCATTGTTATAATGCTGTCATCAGTGGCATTATTTAGAATAGCATTTATGAATCAATGAAGAAACTGTTAAACAGTATACTAATTTCTATTGGTAGCAGCCAAATCTACCTCAAATGACTCTCTACTGTCTTAAAGAATAATGTAGTCATGAATAAGGCACTATTTCACCTGACAAACGATTGGATGGTTGTAAACAGAGTGACTTTGACAATAGGCATGCTCTGTTTAAGTCTGACCTAGTGTTAAGTAACAGCAATAAATGTTGTGAGGAAAGCAAAAGCAATTATATGCTTTGTGTGCAGTATGTGTTGAATAACTGAAACATCAACAATCTCATTTCTGATTAATCATTATATGTAAGCTGAAGCATCCTTAAACAGAGAACTTGATGGTTATTTTAAACTGAAAAACACACAGAAACCTTTTGGTAAAGACATGAAACAAGTAGTTGTTCTTTGGTGATGTTGTGGTAAAGTAGGTTCTGAATATTATTCTTTAATGACTTTACAAGACATATATCATTGGCTGTAAAAGCTGGCATGGTACAACTGGGAAAATATATAAGAAATAGAACTACTTTCATAAATAAACAGTTCCAACCTGACAATTTTCCTTCTATTTAATAAATTATTATCTGCGTATGCAGATTGTTACATACGTCATACTTTCTTTCTTATTATTTACCATATGTCTTAAAATATACTTCTTTTTCATTTTTTCTCTAAACAATTCCAGTATGAAACATATCAGTTTCCTTGGTCATTAATCATAAAATAGATAATATGCAATCAATCAAATAAAATTAAATTGCACCTTCATAAAAACATCTACAAATTTAAACACTCAATCTGTTTACAAATTCTATACCAACAACTTCTATACCTATACCACAATTTCTTAGTAATAGCTGCCCTATTTGGATTGATTTTAAATATGTTTAATATTTTCAATAAATGGTATATTTTAAATAACTGGTATTGTTTGATACCTGTGGCTTCTGCTGACAATTTGTTCATCGTCAAAACCATGTCTTCCCTGCCATTATGAATTTTAGATTAGCACCATTGGGATTAGCCTTTATAGGTTATACAGGTTCCACTAGCAATTATAAATCTGAATTATATGCATAACGACACAGATAGGACAGTACCATTCTGGGAAAACTAAGTTAGGCAAATAGATCTGATATAAGTGTTTCTAGAAAAGAAAGAAGCCTTCTATCACTGTCTCATTGGTAGTTCATCATCATTATCATCATCATCATCATTTAATGTCTGCTTTCCATGCTGGCATGGGTTGGACAATTTGACTGAAATCTGGTAAGCCAGGGAGTTGCACTCCAGGCTCCAATCTGATTTCACAAGGTTTCTATGACTGGGTGTCCTTCCTAATGCCAACCACTCTGAGAGTGTAGTTTTTTACATGCCACTGGCATGGGCGCCAATGACCTGACACTGGCATCGGCTGTGACTATGGTCTCACTTGGCTTGACACGTCTACACAAGCATTCTATATCGCCAAAGGTTTTGGTCACCTGCCACTGCCTCCATGAGGTAGTTGTGCATAGCAATAATTGTATAGCTTGGTCCCATATCATGAAATTATTAAATTTCTACTTTCAAAGGATGAGAACAGCTGTGTAAAGAAGTACCAATCTCTTACTGTTGAGGGAATACATGGAAGAAGTAGACCCAGGAAGACATGGGACAAGGTGGTGAAGTATGATTTTCAAATGTTGGGCCTCATGGGAGGCAATGACTTTTGGTGATATGCTTTTGGTGAAATCATAGTCATGGTTTTACTGGAGTCATGTAAATAGCACTCATGAAATTGTAATCATGGCCATTGCTGGTAGAATGATCTTTGAAATGATTTTTGAGTGTTAAACCTCACAGAGGTGAGGGACAAGATGGTGAAACATGATCTTCAAAAGCTGAGCCACATGGAAGCAATGAAAAGTGACCGAGACCTTGGCGATATGCTGTGCTTGAGAAGACTGGAACTTGGTGCAGTTCTCTGGCTTACCAGTTCCAGTCTAACCCATGCCAGTATGGAAAGTGGACGTTAAATTATGATGATGATTTACTTTTTGCACTGAGAGTTCTCAGCCTGATGAAGTGGAATTGTGTGTCATCATCATCATTATTATCATTTAATGTCCGTTGTCCATGCTAGCATGGATTGGACAGTTTGACTGGGGCTGGAAAGATGGAAGGCTGCACCAGACTCTAGTCTGATTTGCCATGGTTTCTCCAGCGGGATGCCTTTCCTAATACTAACCACTCCAAGAGTGTATTGGGTGATTTTACATGCCACCAGTACGGTTGCCCTTTGCATGACACCAGTATTGCCATAACTGTGATTTTGCTCACCTTGATGGGTCTTCTCAAGCACAATATAATGCCAAAGGTCTTGGTCATTGCCTCTGTGAGGCCCACTTCTTGAAAGGAGCTAAGCCACTTTACCTCTGTGAGGCCCAATGCTCAATAGCTATTCATGAGTTTTTATAATTAGTAGATATGAAGGAAGCTTTCTTTCCTAAATGAATAAATTACAGCATTCAAAAACAGCAAAAGATCCCTAATTAAAAATAAAAAACAGGTAAAGGCTGATGATGAGAAGAGCATCTCACAGTAAAAACCTGCCTCAATTAATGCCTCACCATTTAAACCTATGCTAGCATAGAAAAATGGCTGTTAAAATGACCATATGAACATGAAGTTATACTTAAGCTGATATTTCTCAAGAAGCAGAGCCTAAAATTATGCATATAGGAAATGCTCCATATACAAATTAGGTCATGTATCTATGAAAGATAAATGTAAATTGTACAACATAAAGAAGCATTTTCAATCAGTTTGTCACTTTACAATGAGAAGTAACTGGTGATGAAAAGTTTGACATTAAAATAAATGTATTTATGCTATAAGGCAAGGAAAGGATCACTTTACTCTAAGTTAAATTGTATAATGTCAATTTGGTTCTGCAACTGTTTAATGGTAGCAAAGTCACATTAATTCCAGTAATTTAGAACAATCATTGAAAAATAAAATTTTCTCAAGAGCCAGGTCAACATCACCTGTTTCATGGTTCAACAAATAAAAGTTTGGACTATTTTGAAGGTGCCCTCAAACAAGGAGCTTGATATGGAATTATACTAATAGTGGTCATGGACTAATAAAAATAAAGAGCTTTTTGGAGCTGATACATTAAATATTAATAGTAAAAATCTGATGAATACTCTCTCCAATGTTGAGGAAAGTGGTATACTTGCAAATTATATGACAAACATTAAATTGAAAGAAAAAATCCTTCCATCATAGTCTGGATTTTGTGAACTCCCAAAGCTATGAAATATATGGAACAGAGCATATTACAGTATGTTGCACCTAGTGGTAACGATTGGCCATTATCTGTTATTGTGCAAAATCTAGTCAGATTACAAGTCTTGATGGATACTACTTACTATGTTCAGAGTTGAAGTACTTGTCAAAGTTCCCAGTTATGAGTTAAATAGAAGGTCTTGTGACTGAAGCAAACAAAGAGCAGAGGAAACATGACCCTTGAGAAATGTGGCACAGGACCCACCAATGTATGAACAAACTCTGTTGTAATGTGAACTAGTACTTGTGTTTAAATGTTAAATAAGTAATATGCCTCAAGAGCAACTTTTGGGAGAGCAGGGATCTGGCAGAGCAAACTGTAAATAAATTGGCAGAAACACTTGCTTTATCATGAATCTGCAGACTTAGACATGTCTTTAGTTATAGCACCTAATAAAGACAGATTGGGCTGGCATGATCCACAAGAGATATATTACTCTGTGTCTATATCTGTTGTTTTGCAGTTACCAAATGTGTTGCATGTGAAATTTCTAACTACTTTTGTACAACATTTTACATTTTCACAATGGATTTTACCTGTGTTAGTGTGAAACTGTGCATATTTTTTTTTTGGGGGGGGGGGGGCAATATGGAAAAGTAATGTAGATACAAATTAATGTTAAAAGAGAGCATTATTGTCTGTCATAATAACGATGGAGAAAGAAATGCATTGAGCAACATTGCAATTGCCATCAGTATTTCTTGGATAAAACACATTTTCTAAATTACAGTAAGGTAGAATGCATTCTGGAAATTTCTAACGCTGGCTTGCATGGCCAGAAGGATGATGATATGGTACTATGTGATAGCAAAGTATCTACAGCCACTGTAATTAGTAATTTTGTTCTGCCAAAACTATTTTATGGATTAAAAACTTTGCTACATTTGTCCCAGTGGAGCTAACTGTTGCTTTTAGTAGTATTCACTGTGATGATAGCATCATCACATAACTTCTGGTCAGCAGCTATGCTTTAGCTGCTTCTAAGCATAATCCCTCATCCATGAAATTTTACAAATAATTGCAATCTGTTGATGTGCTGGATACTATTTCTCTTCTGCATGAGATAGCTTTTCATCTGTGTATTAACATAAACAAAATCATTGTGATGTATCAAACTCTGTTTAGATGCCACATTGGCAAATCTGGATATATTTGTATGTGACGAAAGGAGAAGAGTACTGAACTCATATAAAATTTGCAAAATGCATTTTTCTGATACAAATCATCTCATCTTTCTTTGGACTACTGTTTATATTTGCATTTAGTTATGCTATTACTTCTGCCTGTATTTTATGATTATAAAGGTAACATTAGCAAATTACACTTGTGTAAAGTGACATCATTTAGTATCACAAGCAAGTTGGAGAATTACATTCATACACACACACACACACACACACACACACACACAACACACATGCATGCATAAATTACCTATGCAAAGATACAGAAGCACACTGACAAACACAAACACTCACACATAGAAATGTATTTACAGTTAGACTCAGTTCCACATATTTTGAAGTTTGGTCAGTGTAAATCAATGTCTAACACATCAGATTTAGTGTATATATGTAAAAAAAAAAAATATATATATATATATATATACACACACACACACACATACATGCATAAATACATACATTCATACATACACACATACATACATATATATATATATATCTGGCTACATTAATTTCATGAGCAGGCTGTTCCGTTGATTGAACCAACTGGAACCCTTGTCATCGTAACTGACGGAGTGACACTATATATATATATATATATATATATATATATAGTGTCACTCCGTCAGTTACGATGACAAGGGTTCCAGTTGGTTCAATCAACGGAACAGCCTGCTCATGAAATTAATGTAGCCAGATATCTGAAGGGATGGCACCGTCGTTTTCCAACCCGACATTTGAAACTCGGAGTTTTATCATGGCTACCGAATAATTGTCACATTATTTACAGATAAATTCCTCTATTTACATAATATCGAGGTCTCTTTCTTTCTTTCGTTGTCTTACCGTTTCTATCAATATATATATCATCATCATCATTGTTTTACGTCCTCTTTCCATGCTAGCATGGGTTGGACGATTTGACTGAGGACTGGCAAACCAGAAGGCTGCACCAGGCTCCAATCTGATCGAGCAGAGTTTCTACAGCTGGATGCCCTTCCTAACGCCAACCACTCCGAGAGTGTAGTGGGTGCTATGACATGCCACCGGCCCGAGGGCCAGTCACACGGTACTGGCAACAGCCATGCTCAAAAAGGTGTTTTTTACATGTCACCTGCACGGGAGCCAGTCCAGCGGCACTGGCAATGATTTTCTAAATGTGCCACCAGCACAAGTGCTAGGAGGCAGCATGTATGTAATTATGTATATGTATATGTATCAGTAGGTTGCTCTTCTGGGATACATGGCATGAATATATGGTACTAATTTTATGATCATTTCTTGAAATTGCATTGATTTACTGTCAATATTAAAGGTATTCAATCTCTTATTCATGACCTCCTTTATGTGAATTATTGTAGCTTAGGTGCTTATACAGCTGAACATATGCAAATTCTTATGGATTATATTTCTACATCTTGTGAAGTATTTGGGCTCGGCATTAGCAGGGACATGACTAATGTTCCAGCTCATGTCAGGAATAAGTCCTGATGTCAATTTCTTCAACTAAAAACCCTTTAATGTGGTGCTCCAGCATGGCCTCAGTAAAATGCCTAAGACAAGTAAAGAAATAAAAAGAAGAATAGTTGTTTCATTTTAATTTCTGTATTTAGAGAAAAAAAACGGAAAAAGAAAGGAACAATGAAATTTAGAAATGTACATATAGCATATAAACTAAATAAAATGTTAATTATTTAACCTTCTGTAGTTTATATTTGTTCATTCAGGGAAGAAAATGTAATGTAATTATTGACTTTATTTGTTTATCTCTCTCCCTCTCTCTCCATCTTTGAAAGTTATTCTTTTTCAGAAACAATTTAAAAACTGTATATTGCTAATATATGATAAACAGATGTGTCTGACTTCCTTTCGAACATCAAAATTGCAGTTGACTAATAGCAGACTTTGAAGAAATACACATAGAGGGCTTAGATTAATCCAAATACCGTGATGAAGGAAGTGTTTCTGTACCTTATCAAAGAGTGGCAAAAATAAAGACAAAGATTCCTATTGATTTGGTTTCATACAAATAAATGATGTGGGACTGCAATCATGGATTGATGTATAGTGAGGTGTGGAGTGACAGGAAGGCTGTGAGAGACATAACATGAAAGGACCATGCCAAAACTATGAAGTGAACAGGAGGGGCTAGAGGTGAATAGGGAAAGTAAAAGGGTTCAAATTTAGGTGAAAGAGGAAGTGATGTTTAAGTTAAGTTAGAATGAAAAGCAGAACAAAATGCAGACTGAATCTTTGTGGTTTTTGTCACTACTTACAGTTTTGTTCGAATTGTTTTCAAATTTAGTATATGGATTAAGTTTTGTATACTAATTATGAAAATGGATTTCATTTTTCCTATGAATCCATAATTAAAAAGTTATTAACCTTTAAAGTTTGCAGAATTTGTATATTCATATATAAAATACAACAATTAGCCACCATTTTTGATGGCACGGATCCAACTAGTTTATTTTATAAAATTCTAGAGTTTATTACAAATATTCATTCTTGAATTTTTGAAAGGAATAAATGTCTATTTTAAGCAATGTTTTCACTGTTATTTCTAGCAACTCTTGTTGGTTTGCTTGTTCATAGCTTTTAAATATTCAATTTCCTCGCGAATGTTTTAATGTTAATTTCATTCATGTATATTTAAATGTTTTGACTGTTGTTTCTAGCAATGTTTTGACATGCCAATGTGTGCGGCTCCACCCCACCCACCCCCCGATTATGGAAGAGGCAGTGAACGCACTGTTTTTTGATTGGCGGAAAATTCTGAAAATTATCAAATTTTAAACACCTGTAACATTTTTGCAAAGCTTTTCTGGAATAAATGAATAGCAAATTTGGATTCAGCATCAAAGATTACATCTATATGATACATCAAAAATTATTCTAATGATAATTGTAAACAGCAATGAAAACCACAAAGATCCTGCAGACCTATCATTAAGGATCACTCTGACGGTTCCATCTTTTTTGTATATCTAAGCTGACACTATCCAAGATGAACTTCCAGTTCTTTAAGATGTTAAGACAGAATTCATATATTTGGTTGCTATTTCTAGGAAACAAAGCAACCACATAGAGATTGACGAATTTTCCTTCATGAAAGTTGAAATATGTGTTGAAATAACAAAATAAAAGAAATAAATATAAACATTTATTTGTTTAAATGTAGATATTCTGTTTTTTTTTTTTACACTGATATTTTATAATACCATTTTTAATGGACTTTGGATTTTTTGGATTTTGAACATCATTGCTGAAAACATGAATTTTTAAAGTTATTTGTTTTAATTTTTTAATTAACAAATAATTAAATCAGAAACTGATTAATGTTTGGAGATTTACAGCTGTAGTACATTTTATATGAACGATAATATATTTTATGTTCAATGAAGAATACTTCATTTGTATTTGAAGCATATAAATATGTTTTCCTTGCATCATCAATAATTTGAAACCGATAAAATATTAAAAATGTTTAGCAAGTGAAAATATATAATACTACTAAATAATAAATATTCTTTCATTCTTATATTTGTTTCAATCATTTGACTGTAGCCATGCTGGAGTGCCACCTTTTGTCGAACAAATCAACCCCATAATACAGTTTTGTATTTAAGAGATGAGGAATTATGTACGTTATTTACATTCGACGGATATTTGTCCTCATCTTGATTGTTGTTAACACAGCGTTTCTTGAGGTGTCTTGGGGAAATTTCAAACCTGGGTTCTCATTCCTGAGGTATTTTTCGATGTTATTATTATTATTTATTAGGTTTTCAGGTTATCATACATCGAAACCTACAGGAGAGTCTATTATTATTATTGTTCTTTTTAACTCAGGTTTTGATGGAACTCCTGGAGTCTTGCATGTGTAGTGGGCTTGCTACCTGTAGCCTACAGTACCATGCAATCGGTTCTTTTCAAATATCTAATACTTTGCTGATTATTCTGGCCGTGACAAGGAGTCAAACCTTTTGTAACAGTTCTACTGGGCACTCTGTTCCAATTTCCTTTATATTCTTGATGCCTTCTGATACTGTCCCCAAGGAGCAAACAATAATTGGCATTATCTTCACCTTCTTCATTTTCCATTATTATTATTATTATTTTTCAGTAGTTTTATTTTTATAACATGCTTTCACTTCACTACCGAGCGCAGCTCTGTGCGCCTTGGGTATGTGCTGTGGTTTGCTGTGGTGCTCTTATGTTTACTGTATTGAAAGTGTTTTGCGTAGGATGTGTGCAGTGCCCAGTAGTGCAATTTTCTGTATGTTATACATATTTGTAAGTCCTGGTGTTTTTGTTATGTATTTGTCTGAATATTTTTTTATTATACCTAAGGCACCTACTATAATAGGAATTGTTTCTGTTTTTAGATTCCACATTCGAGTTACCTCTATTTCCAGGTCTTTGTATTTTGAAAAATTTTCCATTTCTTTTAGAGAGACGTTGTCATCTGCTGGTATTGATACATCAATTAGAAAGCATTTTTTCTTCATGATCTTTGACAACTATATCTGGTCTATTTGCCTTAATTTCTCTATCTGTTTGTATTGGCATATCCCAGTGTATGGTTGCTTTCTCGTTTTCTGTGACCTTTTCTGGCGTGTGTTTATGCTATCTTTTTTTCTGTTGTTATTCCATAGTGTTGGCATAGCTTCCAGTGTATATAGGTCCCAGCTCTGTCGTGTCTGTGAATATATTCCTTCTTAGCCAGGACTGGGCAGCCAGATATAATATGATTTATTGTTTCTTGTCCATCTCCACATATTCTACAGTTACTTGTTATCTTCTTTTCATTATATGTTTTTGGTAATTTCTGGTGGGGAGGTTTTGGTCTTGTGCAGCAATTAAAAATCCTTCAGTCTCTGCTTTGAGTCCTGAGCTTCTCAACCATTGCTGGGATTTTTCTCTGTCTATTTCTTTTGCATTTAGTTTAGCCCAGTATTTACCATGTAGGGGCTTTTCTTGCTATCGTTTTATCATGGTCCGTTGCTGTTCTAGTTTTAGTTTGGATTTCATTTGTTTTATAGCTTTTGTTGTTTCTTCTTCTTCTTCTTCTTCTTCTTCTTCTTCTTCTTCGTATTTGTTAGATAGATTGATTTCTTGTTTGTATTTGTCAGCTTCCTTAAATACTGAAAACAGTTTTTTGTTTTGCTCGTGTTTTGTGGTTTTTATTATTATTATTATTATTATTATTATTATTATTATTATTATTATTATTATTATTATTATTATTATTATTATTTTACTCTTTTACTTGTTTCAGTCATTTGACTGTGGCCATGCTGGACCACTGCCTTTAGTCGAGAAAATCAACCCCAGGACTTATTCTTTGTAAACCTAGAACTTATTCTATTGGTCTCTTTTGCCGAACTGCTAAGTTACAGGGACGTAAACACACCAGCATCAGTTGTCAAGCGATGTTAGGGGCACAAACACAGACACACAAACATATACTCACATATATATATATATATATATATATATATATATATATATATATATATATATATATATATATATATGTATATATGTATATATATATATATATATATATATATATATATATATATATATATATACATACATATACGACGGGATTCTTTCAGTTTCCATCTACCAAATCCACTCACAAGGCTTTGGTTGGCCCGAGGCTATAGTAGAAGACACTTGCCCAAGGTGCCATGCAGTGGGGCTGAACCTGGAACCATGTGGTTCGTAAGCAAGCTACTTACCACACACCCACTCCTACGCCTATATTATTATTATTATTATTATTATTATTATTATTATATCATCATCATCATTATTATGTATACACATATATACATATATATATATATATATATATATATATATATATATATATGTATACATATGTGTGTGTGTGTGTGTGTGTGTGTAAAGTGCTGCAGTTGTAAAACATGTCTTAATTAATCACTGATAATTATTTTTTAAAGGTTTTAAATATACTATTTCTGGAACTCTTATATTCCAGACAGATAAATCTGATGACCATTTAACAAATGAATGGCATATCAAAAAAAAAATGTTAAAGTGGGGTTAAATAGATACATCTTTAAAACTTTGTCTTTCTGTTACATTGTAACCTCACTTGTATTGGTGTTGTTTAAAAAGCACCTAGTACACTTCGTAAAGTGGTTGGCATTTGGAAAGGCATCCAACTATAAAAACCATATCAAAGCAGATATAGGAGTATGATGCAGGACTCCTTCCTGATGGATCCTGCCAAGCTGTTAACCTCATACCACCATGTAAGATGGATGCTAAAAAATGATTATGAAACACAGATACACATATAAGTATATACACACACACATATATCATGTGATTTTCATGGACGTTTTCCTTCTCTGGACTTTTCCTCCTCCTGTTCTTTCTGACAAGGAGCTATGTTTGGAATATTAAAAATCCACTCTTTTTTTCCACCTTTACTGAGTATCAAGTTAATATATTCCATATGTATGTCCTCTTGTTGTTTTGTTATTTGTTACTTTGTTCAATTGTTAATGTTCAACTTTTAATGTTTGATTTGACTATATATATATGTGTATATATATATATATATATATATATATATATATATATATATATAGTTGCTAACTCCACAAGTTTCTTATTGTCTCTCTGCTTACTTTCCTTTATTCCTCTCTCTTGAATAACGTAGACTCAAAACGTAAAAGACTTTCTCACTTTCCCAAGCATCAAACTAATACACTTGTTTGTTGTTCATACTCCTGCCTTCGTCTTTTGTCTTTCTGTAGATCGCTGACCACGACATTTAAATTTTTTTTCTCCTTGTTTTTCTCTTTATTTCTTTCTGTTGAAGAGAGTAGCTCGAAACGTTAAAGACTGTCTCTATCCCGGAGCGTTAAACTAATACATCCTTTTGTTGTTTACACCACCTGTCCTCGTCTGTTGTTGTTTTTTTCGTACATTCTCCCATATATATATATATATATATATATATATATATATATATATATATGTCATATATCATGCATAATGTTATATATAATGCATACAAAAGAAAACAAGTGTGTAAAGCAGTGCTAGGATATCTGAGTAGTATATGTGTAACCTTCTACCATCTATATAAGCATTCACATACTGGCTTGCTTTCAGTAGTAGTCATTTAGTGGGTGCCTTTGCGATATCAGTCTCTGCAATAGATAGATTTTATCCAAATAATAAAGAGTAAAAAATAAGCTTCCTGAAAGCCAAGTTTGTTATCTGAGTATTATAGTGATTTAATTCACTTTGCCTCATTGATGTCCTTGAACAAGAAGACTATAGCAAAGACCTCATTTTATATTTTGCTCCTGATTCATTCTAAGAGCTATGTACAAAATGAATGGAAGAATTTGTCTGAGGAGAGTCTGTTTCAATCATGAGACAATGAACTGAATTTAATTTCTGTACTTAATGGCATTGACTAAAGTACTGAAAACTTCCAATATAACAAATCCAATGTCTGAGATGTTTATATAAACATGTTTGTTGTCAGTCACCTGTACAAAAATATAATTTGTAAAATTCTCTTGAGGTGGTTTCTTTTTCTTTAATCATTTTTCTTTCTTTTTTTTCTTTTTTCTTTTCATAAAGGCTATGATAAGATCTAAAAGATGATAGGCTTAGATATTCTAAGCAGGCTCTTATTAATGTGACAAAAATATCTTTGAAAATTTAAAAACAACAACAACTGACTGGAAACATAATAATTGCATTAATGTGTGTTTATTATACTGAAATATAAAGGAAAAAAAAAGAAAACAGAAAATATAAAGCAAAAGTTGTTCATCATTAACGTTTTCTTTTATTTGTAAACTAAATAATAATAATAAAATTGAACCCAAAATATTTTACAGATACATATGTATATCATTATCATTATCAATGTATGTATACACACACATATAAACATATATGAATATATATATAAATAAATAAATAAATATATATACATATGTTTATATATATATATATATATATATATATATATATATGTGTGTGTGTGTGTGTGTGTGTGTGTGTGTGTGTGTGTGTGTGTGTGTATATGTATATATATATATATATATATATATATATATATATATATATATATATATATATATATATATATATGCATGTACATACAGGGTGCATTGAATAAATTGACATCTAAATTACATGAAAATTAAAATAACACTGACATTTCATTTTAACAAATATTTACCAGAATGGCATAAAGATATCTTGAAATACTAAAGAGTAAGTTTATTCAATAAAATTGCTATTGGCTTCAACAACGACCTCCTGCCGACTTTGGAATATTCTGTAACTCTTCTGGACATCTCCTTGTTTAAGTTGGTGAATGCTGCCATAACCTTTGCCTTCAGTTCAACTTTGATGTTACAAGGAGTTTTATTGGTTTCTCGCTCAACTGCACATACTAATCAAGGAGATTGCAGTCTGGAGAGTTAGGTAGTCAGATGTTATGGGTAATGTGGTCGCAGAAATTGTCTGACAGCCATGATTGGGTTCTCCTGCTTGTGTGGCATGGTGCACAGTCCTGTTGCTAAACATAGGTTCTTCCAGCTGCCACCCTCTTGACCCAGGCAACACTACCTCCTCCAGGCACTTGATGTAGGCCTCTGTGTTGAGTCTGAAGTCGTGTAGGGAGATGAATGGAAGCATAACGTTGTCATAACTAGTGATTGCTCCAAACACCATGTATGTGTTTGTGTGCAAACATGCACATGCATGCCCATATACAGATGTGTATGCTTGCATCAATATACACATGTACACAAAAGTATATGAACATGTCTACTCACCCACATATGGAACTATATACTGGGTTCTCATTCCTAAGGTATTTTTTGATGTTGTTGTTGTTATTATTATTATTATTATTATTATTATCATTCAGGTCACTGCCTGCAATCGAACTCGGAATTTTGGGGTTAGTAGACCGCACACTTAACCACTACGCCATATGCCCGTGGGCAACAAACCAGATGAGGACAAGTATCTGTCAAATGTAAATAATGTAAATAATGTAAATAATGTACATAATTCCTCATCTCTTAAGTATAGAACAGTGAAAATTTTGTTTGAAACCAACAAATAACCACAAATATAGCAACAATTTCTGATACAGGAAAATAATCCATTAAATGAATCCAGTACATCACTGGTATTTATTTCATCCACCCTCAGATAAAGAAAAAGCATAAATGACCTTGGTGGAATTTGGATTTAGAATATAAAAAACATAAACTTATATTTCAGATTTTTCACCGAAATTGCTACTCGATTATGTCACTCGTCACCAGTGATTCAATGAGGGTAATAATAAGAATTTAAAAAGCATTTTGATTTTGTTTTGAGTCACTATACCGGTCAGTTCTTTTTCTGTTGGAATTGTAGAATTATAGTTAGAAAGGAGGAACATAGCAAATCTCTATATAATGAATGGTTTTCGCATAAACAAATGTCATTATCTGTTTTAGAGCAGCAAATGTTCCAAATTGGTCACTCTGAATGTATCCACTCAATCATTATTGAAGCTATTCATGCTGTAGTTCTACAGTATTTGATACCTCTTGGGAAGAATCAGCATTTTTGGCAAGTTTCAAATGAAAATAAATAAATAAATAAATAACATCTAAAAAAAATATTTTCGTTATTGTCATTTTTGTCATCGTTATTGTTATTGGTAAAAAATTTGTTCCCATCATCACCATCCTAATTTTCAATATCACTAGCTGTGTCCTCACCATTCTCATGATGTTGATGACGAGGATGATGATGATGGTGGTCGTAATCATCATCATCGTCGTCACAACCACCAACTCTCTAACACCACCACCACCACTACCATGAACCTCACAGTTGCTGCCACTACCACCGCCATCATCAACATCAACTCTAGTAACACCCACACCAGCACTGCAATCATCCGTAATCGCTGTTGTGATTAAATTATCATTATTGGAAACGTACCCTCCATCACTATTATCAGCACCGTCATCATTACCAAGTGTTCTTAGAATTGCTGACATCATCATCATTATCATATTAATCATATTCAAATGGTAACAGCAGCAGCACTTGCAGCAGCGACACCCAGTCATTAATATTTATGTTGAATTAGCAATGAAGATCTCCGATGTATCAACAACTCAGTGTTTGAGCAATAAATTAACAAACTAATGCTTCTTAATTGTATTTCTGACACTGAAAAATTGTAATTTCTCTGGTCTGCTCTCCTTGTCATAGCTCATGCCTTCACCATCATCTGCTTCTCCCCTACTACTACTGATCGGAGAGGTTTCTTATCTTCTGACAACTGTTGCAGCTATTGCTCATGATTAATCTGTTGTGTGCATGAGATGCAATGTGACGGCATAATTAGAGAGGTCAGCGCGGACTAACTGATAATGTATTGAAATCAACAACGCAGGAAACTTCCACGGCTTTGACATCTCATGAGGCACTTGTCGACAGCATTAACCTTGGGTGTAGGTTAGTATAGGTCATGCTAGTGAATTAGTGTTGGTTACATTAGAAAATTAGTGTGTGTGTGTACATGGTGTTTGTGTGCTTTTGTTTATGTATGTGTTGGACGTTTAATATTAATGTACAGTATTGGGATGTGTTGTTCTTTTTGTTCAATTCTACTTAAATTGAGTAAACCTATGATCAAAATTTTGTCAGCTGTGACCATCTCATTATTTTATTTCTAGACTAGATTACCCTATGCCTCTTTTTATTTTTAAGGTAGCAGGGTGTGATTTCATTGAAATTTTGCTGCTGTTTTTAAAAGAACTAGTGGTCACTACTTCTGGTTGACTTGTAGATGGTGTTGATCACTTGTGTAAAATGTTTTAACAATAAATATTGTAGTGTGTTTATAACAACGTTAATGAACTGCTAGCAGTCTAATGTAAATTAATTGTAAAATTTCAAATGGGACGCAGTTCATAGTCTCAAGAATCAGGGACTTTTGCAACTCTTTAGTGTTTTATAAATATGTATTGCTGATCTGAATGGTCTTCAGTGGAGACATCATTTTCCTTTGGCCTGTATGTAATTGGACTAATACTTCATTTATAGAGCTTCTCATTTGGGAAATATTGAAGAAATGTGTCAGATTACAGTGCTTGAGTCATAGAATCAAATGTTGATACAGAATTTTGTCATTGTGATTTAGGCCTGGCTCAGCTCAGATCAAACAGTTCTGTGATATAAATTGCATTCCCATCATGATCATCTTGTGTTTATTTATAAAATATATCTAGGACTATATAACTTAATTGCTTGCTTTAAAGGTAAAGAAGTTCTTTAACTAGAGGTATCCTTAGCCCTACTGAATATAGGAAGGCTTGATCTGTAGTTTCATTTTCTATATATAAATATAAGAACATTTGTATGGCTTATTTCCAACTCCTTTTCTGGTTGTCTGTATATAGAGTAAAATCATACTAGTAACACCCTTTGAAGTCATGTTGGCACCATATATGACTGGTGATGATGATGTTAATTTTCACAGACTGGTGATGGAAGTATAGAGACATATTGAACCATCTTTTAATGATCTGGAATTGTAAAAGTTTAGGAACTCTATTGCAGTGCATGAGATTTGAAGATTTTATGGCTATTTTTAGTAGAGCATATGACCACATAGAGGATTTTTCATTAGTTTGCTGACCTTTTAATGTTATTGATGAGACAGTGTTAAGAGATATATTTTGATATAATATCAAGTTTCATGCCTCTAATCCATCTGTAGAAATTAATCCATGCTGTGCATATAAGAGACAAAGGTTTTGTAATTGGTTGTCACCAGCTTATTTTCAGTCTAATGAGACGAATAAAATTTATATGCATGCACAAAGTCCACTCACTATGGATTTGTTCAACATACTTGAAATCACAGCCTATCATCATAAATGGAAAGAAAAACCATATTAGATTTCCCTAAAAATGGAGAGGGTAATTTATGTGCAGAATTCATTTGATCATGGCAGTTGACCGGGAGCTAGGCAATTACAATAAAAATTGGCAATCCAAAGCTATATTTTGACAGAACGAGAAGCATTTCAATGAAACAATTAAAAAATAAAAATCAGCTGCAATTTGCCTGAGACATTAAATGAGTGTTAGAAATTACTGGCAACAGGTAAAGGGAATATATATATATATATATATATATATATATATATATATATATACTATGATTGACCGTTGACTGAACACTATTCAATTGTTTTTCTCCGTGTTTTTCTTCTTGTCTCCGTATTCTTTCTGTTGAAGAGCGTAGCTCGAAACGTTAGAGACTTTCCATATTCCCGAGCGTCATACGAATACATCCTTTGGTTGTTTACACTACCTGTCCTCGTCTGTTGTTGTTTTTTTCGTACATTCTCCCATATATATATATATATATATATATATATATATATATATATATATATATATATATATATATATATATATATATATAGTCAGTAAATAGTGGGGTTGTGTTAACCGCACGTGGAGAAATAATAGGAAAATGAAAAAAAGCCAGAATGCTGAACTGGAAGCATAATTTAATAAAGATTTTTTCTAACCGGTTTTCATTGCGATGAAGCAAATTATCAAGAAGAAGGAGAATGAAAATGTTTTTTTACAAAGAAGTACAAAAAAGTACAAAATGAAGAAAATAATATATAAGACAATAATATATAAAAAAAATAAATATACCCATACATTATATTGTCTTTGAGCTTTTGTAGTTCAATAGCAGTTCATGTATAAATTGGTAGGAAAAATAAGGATGCCTACCAATTTATACATGAACTACTATTGAACTACAAAAGCTCAAAGACAATATAATGTATGGGTATATATATATTTTTTTATATATTATTGTCTTATATATTATTTTCTTCATTTTGTACTTTTTTGTACTTCTTTGTAAAAAAACATTTTCATTCTCCTTCTTCTTGATAATTTGCTTCATCGCAATGAAAACCGGTTAGAAAAAATCTTTATTAAATTATGCTTCCAGTTCAGCATTCTGGCTTTTTTTCATTTTCCTATATATATATATATATATATATATATATATATATATATATATATATATATATATATATATATATATATATATATATATATATACATACATATATATATATATATATATATATATATATATATATATATATATATATATATACATACATACATAGATGGTGCAATATAGAGATACTATGGATAAGAGTACATTTCAAAAAGAGTTTTAGATAGACATTAAAATTGTTTTCAGATATGAAATGAGTTGGAATACTAAACTTATAGAGATAACATATTTCAGGCATATCAAACTAGTATAAACATATCATCTTTATCCATCATCAATTTAACATCCATTTCTCAATACATACATGGTTCGAATTAAATTTATTGAGGCAAACTATCTATGACTGGATGCTCTTCCTGTTGCCAATCCAAATCTGGTTCCAGTGAACGTACAACTTCTGAATACTAGACATATTCTTATAAAATATTGGAAATGATGATACCACTTGTATGACAGTGACACAATTACATGCACACACACACACACACACATACGTACACACATACACACACACACACACACACACACACACACACACACATGTGTGTGTATATATGTGTGCATGAGATGTGTTGATGTGTGATGTGTTCAAGAAGTTAGGTGGAGGGGATCTTCAGGCAAGAAGCATAGGTATAAACTCTTCTGGGAGGGCAACAGCAAAGAGGTAGGAAGTGTGGGAATATTTCTAGCA
Organism: Octopus bimaculoides; assembly: GCF_046866305.1. Lineage (NCBI taxonomy): Eukaryota > Metazoa > Mollusca > Cephalopoda > Octopoda > Octopodidae > Octopus > Octopus bimaculoides. Next base: position 31,345,619 of record NC_142931.1, read on the forward strand.
GAGAAATGGGTCAATAAGGTGATTGAGCTAGGTACTGTATGTGATGAGGTACTTAAGCTTGGTCTGGTTTTATGGAATTGCACAGCAACAGTCATCTCTACCTATGCCCTCCAGCCAGGTCTGTCAAATGAACACCCGAAATGAAGAGGGAACAAGGCTGCTAGATTTCTGTGATGTGAATGACCTAATAAGTTGCAACACCAACTTCAGGAAACTTGCCAGTCACCTGTTAACCTATAAATCTGGTGACCATCATTGCCAGATTGATTGCATTCTCACTAAAAAGTATGATCTATGGTTGCTCATAAATGTAAAGAACTTCCCTAATGAAGAATGTATCCCTTAGCATAGATACGTTGTTAGTGATTTCAGACTACAGGCAAGAAGGATTCCAAGAAGCAAGCTAATTTGGGAAAGAAGGACCTGAATGATTAAGGATCCTCTGAATAGTCAGAAATTTAGAGACATCCTGACTGAAGCATTTAATAAGAAGGTGGAGGAGTTAGAAACATGTAACATAGAGAATAAATGGAAGTTCCTATGAGACAACTTACTGAGAGCCATAGACCAAATTTGTGCCTGGTGCAAACTCCTAACCAGACCTAGAGTTACATGGTGGTAGATCAGTGTAGTTAACAGGGCCATTAAAGCAAAGAAGCAGGTCATAATCCTCATCATTATCGTCACAACCACCAACTCTAACACCACCACCACCACCACCACCACCACCACTACCAAGAACGTCACAGTTGCTGCCACTACCACCGCCATCATCAACATCGACTCTAGTAACACCCACACCAGCACTGCAATCATCAATATGCTTGAAAAGTCCTGTTGTGTCAAGTAAAACCAATATCGTAGCTGTGGCCAGTGCCCTCTGACTGGCTCCTGTGCTGGTGGCAAGTAAAAAGCACCATCTGAACCTGGCCAATGTTAGAACCACCTGACTGGCACCCGTGCCAGTGGCACATAAAAAGCACTATCCGAACGTGATAGATGTCAGGACTGCCTGACTGGTCCCCATGCGGGAGGCATGTAAAAAGCACTCTCCAAACGTGGCTGGTGCCAGTACCTCCTGACTGGTTCCCATGCTGGTGGCACATAAAAAGCTGTATCCAAATGTGATCGATGCCAGGCCCACCTGACTGGCTTCTGTGCCGGTGGCACATAAAAAGCACCCACTATCCTCTTAGAGTGGTTGGCTTTAGGAAGGGCATTCAGCTGTAGAAACATTGCCAGATCAGATTGGAGCCTGGTGTAGCTGCTGGCTCTCCAGACCTCAGTCAAACCATCCAACCCATGCCAACGTGGAAAATGGACATTAAACGATGATGATTATGATGATGATGATTTTGTCCACCACCCTTTAGATGTTTGTCTCTGTTGTAACCTCTCACATTGTTCAACTGTATATCTCATTCTTCTCATTCTAATTAGGCTGTTTTACCTATGTTTATATACATATATATAAATGCATGTGTGATTTTGTGCATGATTTTTCCTATATATTCTTTTCTGTAAGGGAACTTCTACTAATTGTGATGTTGCACAGAAACGCACATACATTATCTATTGTCATATGTACCGGTGTAGCTTTGTAAAACATTCACTTTACAGTTGTGTGATCCCTTTGAGAAATATATGAAAACAATTGTGAATATGTGTTTTATATGTTTTATACATACACACACACATACACACAGATGGGTATGTGTGTATTTATATGTGAGTGCGTGTGTATTTGTGTATGCTTATGTTCTATATTACCTTATACTTGTAGGTGTGTATCTGTGAGTGACTGTTACTGAATTGTTGCAATATTTATTTTTCTAACATAACACAGATAAATAGCTTTAGGTTCTTGGAACTGCGTCTTGCTTTTTTATATTTTTGCTGATTTTTTTTACTTACATCTTGTTATTTGTTTCACTTTCTTATTATTATGAAATAAGGAAATAGGAGAATATTTCGAAACGAATTCTTTACGAAAAGGAAATAACTTTGTAGCCACAATTTTACACACTTGTACACTCAATTATTGATTTGCTTGGTTTATTCAAATTTCCGCTTCCGAACGGAAGACTTTTCAATGAAAATCTCCTTACAGGAAGTGGAAAATCTTTATAAATTTTCCAAATCTATAAAGTGACTGTAATGGAGTATAGAATTATGGTAGCAAAGCTAACATCCATTTTATATCAAGTATTGTTCAACTGGTCATAGTTTTGGAGTGTTTATTTTTGTGCTTACTTTTATATTTTTTATACTACATTTATAATTTTTCTTCTTCTAAATTTTATTCTCAGGATCAAATATGATTTAAGTTAAATTTCATTACAACAACAACCTTTTTGTTTTAGCTTCATTCATATCTTGGTGTTTTAATGCAGTACATTTCCTCATTTTCAAAGAATATTAAAACTGCTAGAAAAGATAACAACAGGAACACCAGCAGCAAAATAAAATTGATTTGTATGAAAACATGTATATTGTATGAACACACACACACACATGCAAACACCACACACACATGCAAACACATGCACACACACATACACACACACACACACACACACACACTATCTATCACTCACACACACATATACTTTTAATGGGAAATTTGTGCCAGTATCCATATGTTTGTGTATGTGTGTGCATGTATTTGTATATATGTGTCTGATAAAACAATAACATTTTACAAATGGGTAGTAATTTATAAAAGTTACAAACTCCAAAGTTTGAGATAAGAATTAAATGATTTAGAAGTGTGAGTATTTCTTTCTTAAGCTTTTTCTGAGAAGTTTACTTTGGAAGAATGTTGCAATCGGAAATGACTTGAGTTGCTTTAATATATTACTTAAGCTTATTTGAAATCACTTAGGGAATATTTACGTGCTCACTTGTTCTGTTGGAAATATTAAACCAGATTACTGCTCATTGCTTTCATTTTACAACTTATTCTCTAAGATATGTAAGGGTGGGAAAAGAGTAAGGATAAGATATAGCAATCCACTTTCAGTCATATCCCTCTTCATGCCTGAAGGTCTTTGGTTGTACTGCTGATTTGTTATCTCTATCACACTATCAAATGCTGAGTGAATGTTCTATCAGTTTTGATACCAACTTTTGCCATCTGTGTAGGTTGGAATAATATGTAGTAAAGTGCTTTGGCTAAGAACAAAACTTGCCTACCAGACCAGAAATCAAACCCCAAACCTTATAATCGAGAGCTTAGTTGCTAACCTATAGGCCATATTCTTTTTCAAAAATGTAAGGCTGCATTGAATCAAGTAAGATTTCTTTTTCAAAAAGAAGCACTAGATGGGTTTGTCATGGCTAGAATGTCATGGGCCTGCATGACTAGAGCTAATCTAGTATTTAACAGCAACAATTTATGTTTATTTTATTAACAAACAATCAGGTGTAAGTCAAAGTTTAATGCAGCCAATTTTGAAATCTGAACTAAACACTACATGGTTTGTAATTTATACGTCAATTATAATCAGTGAATTTCATTATTTAAGATTTATCAAGAAGATGAACTGGTAGAATTGTTAAGATGTTGGACAAAACACTTGGTGGCATTTCTTACAGTTCTTTACGCTCAAGGTTCAAATTCAGTTGACTTTGTCTTACCCCTTTCAGGTTCAATAAAATTAGTACCAGCTGAACGATGGGAATCAATGTTATCAACTAACACTTACCCTTTGAAATTACTGGTCTTCTGCCACAATTTAAAACCATTATTTAGATTTATTATTTCTGGGGCAATATCAACAGCAGAAACATTATAAAAATGTATGAATGTTCTGTAGTTTCAGTTTGGAGAGTTATTCAGCCAAGACAGATTTTAATCAATATAATATTTGTAAAGAATTGTTTACAACTAATTATATGACAATTCTTATGTTAAAAGTTTTGATCATAAAATGAACTTCTTAACAACCTTCTTCGTTACATTTGTTCTGTCTATATAATATGGCATAGTGATAGTGTTGGAATGCTATTAGTCTTTAGTCCTTTGTCAGCCCTGGTTGAACTGACTAATGATTAAAGGTATTCCACCTTTAATCATTTTGTCTTCTTATGATTTTATATAATCCATTTTTTTTATAGGTATGGTTTGAAAGAAATTTTGGCTGTTATTTTTAGTAGGTTTTTATTAGAACATCCTCTGCTGTTTCTCATTTAAAATATTTTTGAAAGATAAACTAATGTAAGCATTTGACTTCACCCTGGAATACCAATTTCATACATTGCCGCAAGACTATATATTTATATTACTTAGTTGATTGAACCATCCATGGAAAGTACTTGTGAGCTATTTCATCAACTCTAAAATAAAACGTACACAGTCATCCCTTGAAGGATTTGAACTTAAAATGTAAAACTTTATAAAGAAAATGCCAATACTGTGGTGTTTTATGATTTCTGCTACTCATATGTCATCCACATCTCAGTTGTACTACATATACCATGGTGACATTAACAGAAGGAAGCCAAACTCAACCATGGTGAGATTTGAATTCTATAGCATGAAATCTTGAACTAGATCCAATAAAGAATTTATTCTATCTGTAGTTTTCACTGGCTCCAATACTTTCTAGTAACTAGGATCATTGCATGTGTGAATGGGCATATGTTAATGTGAATATATGTATTTCTAGTTGTTAGTCAAATAGACAAGAAGTTTTATTTACCTTAACATGCATAACAGGATGAATAAAAACATATATCATTGTTTACAAATAGATCATGTTAAAATTGATCATGAGTTCATATTTATACATTTCAATGGAAAATGTTTCAAATATCCAAGAATAACTTTCTAAACATTAATTTGCATACACTGACAATGTGTACTTAAGAAGAATATTATTTGGAAATAATAAATGTTTAGACAATTAGAAAAAAAGAATGATAGTCGTTTTAACATAAGTTAGAGAAAATCTGCAAATTGCAAGAAATATATATTGATATCAAAACAATCTGTGAAAGAACAATTGATATAGTTTTACGTTATTTTGGTGGAAACAGCTAATATTTGTTGTAACATGCTTTTTATTACTCCTACTATATTACTAATAATACCCATGCATACATACATACATAGACAGACAGGCAGACAAACTGAGAGTAAGACAGACAGACAGACATACAGACAGATAAACAGACACACACACAGATAGATAGATAGATAGATAGATAGATAGATAGATAGATAGATAGATAGATAGATAGATAGATAGATAGATAGATAGATAGATGTAAGGGTGTGTGAATGTCTGTATATTTGTGTCCCCCTGTCTTTACATCATGTAATGCTATGAATGAATGTCATTCAGATCTAATATTCCTTGAAAGCATGTCTGACCATGATAAATTATTACCTTACTACCTTTCTTTGAATCAGGTAAGAGTTAATGATAGGATGGGCATCCAGCTGTAGAAAATCTACTTCAATAAACTTCATCCTACCCACACTACCTTGGGAAAGTGGACATCATAAATAATGATGACGATGATGTCATGTATTTATTTATATAAGTTTCCTCATGTGTTACATCACACAGAACTAATCCATTGCCTAGTTTAAAGTCATTGACTTCTTCATGGGTGCTGTTAGTAAAAATCAAGAAATGAGACCAAATCAGTATCTTGATATAAAAAAAATTTCTACTGCAGCAACCCTTGAGATATAAGTTTCTTTCTTCCATATGTACTACTATTACTCCTCTAACTTGGCTATATTAAGAATGTAAGCACAGAGACATGTCTAGGTTTAAAGTGGAGATTTTGTTTGTTTTTATTTGCTGGATCTGGAGGGAGAAGCAATGCCTATGGTATGTGTAGGCTTTCTTAGACAAGTGAAACTGGTGCCATTAATGCTACTCTTGAACCTGTGTAAATCAATACTTGCAGGAGAGACAGGGAGGGAATTCTGAAGGATCAAGATTCTAGGAAAGAAAATCTGTGTTTGATTATTAGTGCAGGGCCTGGGGAGGGTGTTGAACACAATAAGGGTGATAAAAGAAAGAAAAGAGAGTGGGACAGGAATAGCTGTGTAGAGTTGATATGAGCTCAGTCAATTCTTAGGAACAGAAGTTATTATACTGATGATAGAAAAGACAGTAAAAAAGAGACAGAAGCCCAATGGGCTGAAAGGCTGAAGTGTGCCTGTGACTAACTTTATACCTGTCAGTTTGATGGTTCTTTTCTGGATGCAGTCTAGAATATCTATGTCTGCAGCAACATCACTAGCTGAGAAGCTAGAGCAAAACTGCATTTTGGGGCCTCACCTGAGCTTTGTAGAGCAGGGGTTGGCAAACTGGAGTAAATTACCCCAAATTAGTAATAAGGACTCATTAGACAAAAGTAAAACAATATATAAAAAAACGTGTTCCTGTTATGGCAGAAAATTTTCTTCTGGCAACACTGTATCTGTCCAAGGTAATGGATGTTTAAACATATTCATATAAATAGATTCAATAAACCTTTTGAATTCAAATAGTCTATGATCTTCTTCCCTTCAAATCAAGGAGATAATGTTGTGACATCAACGAATATATGTTGGGGTAATTGGTTAAAAAGGTTCTCCAGCCCCGGTTGTAGAGTATCAATAATTAACAGATGAAGTATCACTACTGCCATCAATTTTCCCTTAGTATCACTATCATTAAATGGAATCTAGGACATTTACCCCACCCCATGGTCAATAAACACTCCAAGGACAATTACCCTGAGGACAACAGATGATGATTTAAAACTTCTTAATATATTAGAGAAGGGGTAACTAACCAAGTGAGTTAATTTTCCTAGGGGGTAGCTGTCATCATCATCATCATCATCGTTTAATGTCCGCTTTCCATGCTAGCATGGGTTGGACGATTTGACTGAGGACTGGTGAACCAGATGGCTACACCAGGCTCCAATCTGATTTGGCAGAGTTTCTACAGCTGGATGCTCTTCCTAATGCCAACCACTCCAAGAGTGTAGTGGGTGCTTTTACGTGCCACCGGCATGAAGGCCAGTCAGGTGGTACTGGCAACGGCTACGTCAGGGGTAATTGTCTGATGGCAGGTAATTGCCCTAGGGGGCTGGGGTAATTGTCCTGATACATATTAAATGACCTCTAAAAGGTTCTGTGAACCATAGTTTAGCTATTAAAACTATATCAAATTACTCAAATTAGTTATAGACTGTTTCATTCGAGGTTCAGGTTTCTAGCAGAGATTTTATACAGTTTCACAATTGCAACTGCTTGTAAATGTATGCTGCAGAAATGTTTTAGGACACAGTATGCTAATCAGATTTTACCCCTAAACAACTGTTTATACTTCATCTGATATTTTTCTCCCACTATTGTTTTCAACAACATGAAAGGAACCGCATTTGACTTCAGTGAAAGCCCCTTGCAGCTACATTTGTGAAATATAAGTTGTATCTCGGATTCAAGATTTTGTAGTCCATTTTCACTGCAGACTTACTTTGTTCAACTGATCATTACTATTGAACCAGTGTCAAATATCTGTGTGTATGTGTGTGTGCCTGTACACATACACACACACACATAAGCATGTGCATGTTTATGCATATATGAATGCACATGTGAATGTTTGTGGAGGGAGAGAAAAACAGAGAATTTGGCTGTGCAATATGTATGTAAACATGTATGTCAAGTGATACTCTAGATTTTAAAATATGATTATTACTTTTTTTTTTCACCTCAGATTGCTTCAAGATAAAGTGGATATTCAGTTGTTGTCAAACTTTTGATATGAAACTGATATAAAATATATCAAAGTTATATATCATTTCCTTTACATTAGAGACTCTTTACCTTCTACTATTTATGAGAAATATATAGGAAGTATTTACAAGTTCTGCTTAAAGCTACTACTTATAATAATAGTAATAATAATAGTATTGGAATCTAAGTATTCTTTTAATATTGGTATGATATATTTGAGTCACTAAGTGCATGTGTATATTCACTATGCTGAGGATTTAAAAAAAAATATTTTGTGGAGTGTGCTTTGATATTATATTTATGGATTGCAAAAATTCCTTTAAGGGTTTATCTAATACTGTTATACATACTTTGAAAGGCTGCGTCCACTTAAGTCAATGACAATCTAAAGTCTTATACAAGTGTCATTCAAGAAGTTTTGAGACTTTTTCAGGTGAGTTATTAATTAATTTCAAAGTAGAACAAAACTCCAATCGCCTTCAGATTAGGATCCTCTGTCTTCAATGCACTTACTCTGGTGCTACAGCCACTTTGTGAAGGCCTTTTGGAAATCCTCTGAAGTGATAAGGGCAATGATAATGATAATGACGATGATGATGACTATGATGACTATGATGACAACAATGACAACAACAACAACAACAACAACAACAACGATGATGATGATGATGGTGATGATGTTTGATGGAGCCAAGGTGAGGCAAGTAGTGATGATGGCAGAAAAACACGACCATAGCTATCCCCTTTTCTTGAAAGGACCACCAGATCAGGAGCGTGTCAATTTTAGAGAATACCTGATTTTTTAAGATTATCCCCCTTCCTCAATATAAATTGATCCCAGTTACTAACTTATGATTCTTTTACCTTTCTGGACTTGAAAACATTTTCAATAGATCAAGAATATGTCTTGTATGTTATTCGATATACTTTATTTGAACAACATGGTATCATTAACAATGAGCTGTATCTTTCACACACACAAAGATATTTATAAAGAAAATTTTCTGATGCAACATCCTACAGCTAACAGCATTCAACATTAGTAAATACATGATAAAAGTTACACACATCGTTTTATGCATAGCTCTTCAATAGTGCTGGTGGCACAAAAATAGCACTCAGTGCACATTGCAAAGTGGTTGGCATTAGGAAGGGCATCCAGCTGTACAAACTCTGCCAAATCAGATTGGAGCCTGGTGCAGTCATCTGGTTTGCCAGTCCTCAGTCAAATCGTCCTACCCATGCTAGCATGGAAAGCAGACGTTAAATGACGATGATGATGATGCATACACACACACACATGCACACACGCACACACACACACACACACACACACACATATATATAGATTTGATTTTTTGTCAGTTATAATAAAAACTATTTAAGATTAAACTGAAGAATTACTCTATAGTTTTTATAGAGTACATTACCTATTGTACTCTTACAATATATAGAATAATATGTAGTCTTATGTATAAATATATTTAAACACTTATTTTTATCTCAGCCTTCCTTTCTCTTTCTCTCTCTGTATGTATATATATATATATATATATATATATATATATATATGTATATATATATGTGTGTGTGTGTGTGTGTGTGTGTGTGTGTGTGTGTGTGTGTGTGTGTGTGTGTGTATGTATGTATGTATTTACTTGCATGCATATAGATAAATAGATAACTTCATGTTTAAAAATGCATACCAATGATATACTTTTCTAATGCATTTACATGCCATGCCCAGCTTGATCACCTGACATTTTGAATTACGATTATTTTCTTTAGGGAAAGTGTTCATTGAAGGGAAAATTTTGTCAATAAACAGTGCACATTAAAGGAATAGAAAGCTGCTACTCATCAGGAAATTACAGCGATACCTCAAGACATGGTGTGATATACAATGCAGAACTTCCAAGCTAGGCTCCAAGTATGTGTACAAAACAATGGAAGGCATTTGAATGACATTATTATGAAGACTAAATGAACAGTTATTTATTTGTTACTTATATGTTGTTAAAAGGCACACATTGTTCTGTACATTTAAACAACATTGTATTCATTTAATAACACTCTGTTTTCCTTGCTGGACCTTGTATTTAGCTTCAGGAATATTTCTGAATAAATTTGTCTTGCTTAAAAATTAAGGCTTGTATGATATTATTTCCAATACTTTATATAAGATATCCCCATTGTTCTCAATGTATCAGATATGCAGCATGGACAATTTGTATTCATATCTTTGCTTTCCAATTTTAGTTCCCAAATAAAGCAAACAAGTGTAATTTGATAAGAGTAAAGTGATAATTTGATTTGTTGAGGATCTTCAGGTTATAGCAACATAAGTTGTCTCCATTTGAATACTCACCTTACTTCACACTTACTTAATATTCATCATGGCTTGTGGATAGTAAAATACTTATTCTTCAGGTCATCAGTCATTAGAAAAACTTACTTTCAAATCTAAATATGAATAAATAAATGAAATATATTATTTTGGTGAGTGAGGTGAAGAAAGCTGAAAGTAGTGTCTCAGGTGACTAACAAGTACCATAAAAGGCATATATATGAAGTACATTTTCAACGTATCAGAAAATACGACTAATAGCATATAGAGATACCTTTCAAAGAGGGCCCATACTATACACTATATTATGCTTGCTAATATAAGTATTGGCTGCTGTAGATGACTTCCAGTGTCAGCTAGAGCAGGATGTGAACACTGAGCAACTCTAAGATTGCCACACATAGTTGATCAACCAGAAAGCTGGAAGGCAGCTGTAGTTTACCAAGCACTGTCTGAAACATTCTAAGTTACTCATTAGCCGTGTCATTGACTAAGAACCAGTCCATGAGGTTATAACCCAAATGTATCTTCGAAAGTCCGCACAAGATGATGGGGACAGTGGGTAGCAACTGTTGATGAACTTACAAAGCTCATGATGGAAAGGGGATAAGTATTGCATTTCTCACTGTGCATGGTGTAAAGGCAAGCTGTAGTCACCATCATAAGAAAACAAGGTCTTAAGATGCAAATGATTGCATATTGTTTGTCCTCAATATATTCTTAGTAAGTTCCACTTTTTAAGCAAGTTCAGTATTTTTACAGAATCTAGCTTGGATTGGACCTAGGTTTGTCCTTCTTAAACAATTTTCATTCTTGCACTTATGGTCCTTCCTGAAAGATAGAGCTAAATAACCTAAAATTACTTCACTACTTGTTTGTAAGCTGGTGGCATAGTGGTTAGGAATGTTATTATACATAAATTAAAGGTAAATGTTCTGAGTTTCAATCTTTGCTGAGATTAAGAATATGTACAGATATATATTCCCTAAAGAGAAGATTAATAACTTTTCCTGGTTTCAACCATTGTAATCTGTACATGCTAGGGCTCTCCCTTCGAAGATTTTATCAAATCAGTCAGTCCTATGTTTGTTTATTTTATGGCCAAGTTACCTTTTTAAATGAAATTGCTACAAGTTGAAACATTGATTCACATAGATACAGATAAACATCGATGTATATACATACGTGAACTCAAGAAAGATTTCAGCTAACATTTCACTTACAAGTCAAATGTAACACATTTCCCATTTAAAGTATTAGACAATGTGAGACTACAGTAGTTCTAAATCAGATTGAACCTGGACAGACATAGTTTTGAAGAAAACTTCTTATCCACTTCGCTATGTCTGAGCAACAAAAAGAGAAAAATAATGTTGTTAGACATGTGTTTTACATAGTTTATTAGAATCAAAGTATTACATAACAATAAATTACGTGACAAGAATTCAACATTCTGTTTTATATCAAATATGAGTAGTTGTGTGAATATCTTTTAGCAGTTAAGCACTTTGTAAATGTATTATTTATATCATGAGATGTGACTATTTTTTTAACACTTTTCATTGCAACGCAGTTCTATCTTATAGCATCCTTCATTATAACTTGTTTTAAGTAAATGATAGTTAAATCCTACAATCTGTCTTTCTCCTTGTGAGCTATACATTTTGGTTTTATTTATATCTTATTTCATTACAGACCACTGGACTTTGATAAGCTGTTTTGGAAATTTATTCTACAGTGATGAAGTGGTGGAGTCATTTGAGTATCAGACAAACTGCCATGTAGTATTTGTTCTGGCCCTGCTCTCTGAGTTCAAATCTCATTGGGTGAACTTTACTTTTCATCCTTTCAGGATTGATAAATAAAGTACCAATCAAAAGCAGTGAATTAGTAGAACTGTAAGAACGTCAGTCCAGATGTCTTGCAGCTTTTGTTCCAGCTCTCTATGTTCAGAGTTCAAATTTTACCATTGCTTACTTAGGTGATAGGCTTGATCTCTCACCCAGCTTAGCACCACTACCAAGCATCTTGGGTGCCTCTTGCTGAATCGACCTTGTTGCAAGGATTTAAGTCAAGTTTCTGATTTGAGAATAGATTCCTTCCTCCCTTCCACTAGTCTTGGAGGCCCTAGAACAGGTCATGAGCATTAAATTTCTTTCTGCTTAAAAGATAAAACAATTTCAATAAAACCAGACCAACTAACCATGTCTATAAAAATACACAAGTGCATGCAGACGCATGCACGTTCACCTTCAAAATGCATTCCTTTCCACCACCACCACCTCCAAGGAATCTATTTAGTTTCACCTCCATAAAAATAATTCTCAAACACACATACAAACAACATACTCTTTCTCCCTTCCACACATGACATAACACCCTCTGTGTAAATTCAAGTGGAAACCAAGATCTGTGCACCAATATTCAATCCCCAGTTTATCTTTCATATCCCTTCTTCGTGCCCTGACCCTATCACCATCTCCATTTTTTTCTGCTCCAGATCCTGCCTCTTCAAATCATTATCTTCAACATTCACACAACAATTGCATACTGACAATACACATTATTGCAGATTTGTGCATTATTAACTTATTAAATTATTAGTTTTTAGTTGAGCTCACTCTCTACAACACTCATAGAGATCTACTATGACTCAAAAGCACAGTTTGTCTTTCCTTGGAGTTTTTGTTGTTACAGACTTGAATCAACTTCACAGTTTGCCAGCCCACATGCAGGATGTTTTTATGAGACACCACTAATGTGGATGACTATTAGCTCTCAGTGAGCTCATCAGATCCATTCAGGAAATTCTTGCTACTGGCACCATGTAACCCAGTTCTACCTGTTTCATGGTTAGGCAGTCAGTGACTAAACCAGTTTACCCCACCTGGCTTGCCAGGTGAAGAAGGTGTTGTAGACACTATTCAAAACAAAAACCAAAACCTGTGAAAGACAAATGAGCTCAGTGTGAGCCAACAGTCATTCACTTGAGTGAGTGATATTTTAGTTGATAGTACCAATAGAACAGTGAAATTAACGATGAAACATTCCCAAATGCTACTTCAAATATTTCATGTGTTTCCCCACTCCCAACCCTCCTGAATATCTTTCTAAAATCTTCTTCATAATGGTGAAAGGGCAATGAACGTTCCAATACCATGTGTGTTAATTTACAGCAGATAGCAGGTGAAAGGAAGAATAGGTGTAGAAAAAGTAAGAGGTTTGACAGCAGCAAACATTTGAAGAAATGTATTCAGGTATCTTAGCAAGCAGCGTAATAGTGATATAAGTTTTCATTTAACATGTTGCAAGTCATTTGTGCTTGACTGGATTATAATAAATAGTTTATTGCATAAAATAGATAAAAGAAAGTATGAAATGATCATATAGTAGTATAAAATCCTTAAGTTTCATTGCAATTTACTCACTGTGAATGCTACTGAGCTCTGCTATTTTGAATTCCATGTCTAATAAGATAATAAAATTAGAATTAAGGGAGATTTTTATGCTTGAAATAAACTTTTAAAGAGCATATTATATTATTGAAGACAGCATACCTTGACAGTGCATCTTCCATTGAAAGGTTTCTAATCCCCATACAAGCAACATCTCATTGAATTCTTTCTCATTAACTAGTCTAGACAAATGTAATAGGATAGGTGCCATTAAAATTGGCATTTCTTAGAATTTTGTAAGATATTTATGAATGTATCACCAACCAATTAAATTTTATTTATGAGAAGCAAGTAAATATTCTTTTGAGATTAAATATATAAAGAAGCTTAGTGGGTGATTCGATTGTGCATCTATGTATTAGGGAGGGTTGCATTGATTTCGAAACTCTATATGATATCTAGAATTTTTACCTTTGGAAGATTTTGTTCTTCAAACCAAATCTATTGGCAGTTGATATATTCATTTCTAGAATGTATTAAGTGAACAAGCAGTAATTCATGCTTCATGCTTAGATAACTGCCCAGCCCCTCTCTGTAGAGTCATTTTGGTGTTATTATGGTATTACATAGCCACATATCTATAAGTCTGTAAACTTTGGCTTCATTGAATATACTTATGGTGGCTCAATCTCATCTCTTATCTAAATATTGAGACAAGCTGTTTATCTTTGTAACAGAAGGAATTGCTTTATATTCTATCACCAAGAAGAATAACTACTACTCTGATTCTACCTACAATCAGTCTATTGCCCTCACTTAAAATATTTCAAAGTCTTATGAAACTATCATTGATAGTTATCTTCTCCAACATGTTGAATTTGTCACTTTTTCTCTCCTCATTCTTAGTATTTCACAGAGTCAAATCTATTCAGGACTTAATATTTAATGTCACTCAGCAATTGTTACCATCTCTAGAGAAGTTTTATGAAAGAAAGACAACTGCACTTGATATCAACAAATCTTTTGGTAATACTTTGCACAAAGCTTTCTTGTTAAGTTGTTTGACTTTGTATTTTATTCCTAGTCTCTTGGAGAAGAAGCTTCCTGTCAAATTACATCATGTCACATTCTCTCACCTCAGACGAGTTGCAAGCAGAGGTTATGTCCATCTAATTTTTCCTCATCTGCATTAATGAACTTGCTGTCGTTACCTTTAATAATACTTTGACCTGTGCAGATGGTAATACTCTTCAGTTCTTCTTTACCTGAACTCACCTGAAATACGCCTTTCCTCTCGTGACCACCCAGGTCGCAAAATAACCAGTCTACCATGTCCTTCTTTCCATAACTTTCAACAATCTAGAAATCCTTCCTACTAAATTATTTTTCATAGACATGGACTTGTATATTCATGCTTAGTTTAAATTGGTCAGCCTCATCCTCTTGACTAATGGCTAAACAATTATCAGGCTGAGTAGAAAGTAAATAACGTTTTGAAACATGACATTCTTTACAATATATTTCAACAATGTGAAAATGTTATTCATCAAAGTAAGTACCATTACAGTCAACATATTTTTGCCAAAAAGTTACATGTCTGTTTATTCTTGTAACATAAAAATCTGGGGGTCTGGAGCAGAAGAACTCTTTGAATGCACTTTCAGCATCAGTTTGATTTTTTTAACTCATTCACTCGCAGGAAACCATCAGGGTACTTGAAAAAGTGGAAGTCAGTAAGAGAAAAGTCTGAGAATAAACTGAGTAGGGAAGAACTTCATAGCCAAGTACCCTCAACTTCTGGAGTGTCATTAGTGAAACGTGTGGTCAAGAATTGTCATGAAGAATGATTGGCCCTCTTTCTGTTGACCAGTTTGCGACGGAGGAGTAGCAGTTTTTCCTTCATTTAGGCAATTTCATGGCAATATTTTTCTGCAGTAATGGTTTTTCTGGTTTTTAAGAAGTTATAGTGGATGAGTCCAGAAGTACATCTTCAAACAGTCACAATAACTTTGTTTTTGAAGAACTTGGCTCCAACAACTGCGAAGGACGTTTCTTATTATTGTACAGAATCCACTTTTCATTGCAAGTTACAATATGGTCAAGAAATGGATTGGTCTGGTTACGGAGAAGAAGAGACGAGCAGATTTCATAGCTGCACATTTTCTGATTTTCGTTCAAATCGTGTGGTAGCCATTTGTTGAGGTTTTTTGATTTTCCAGTCACATGCAAATGCTTGCAGGAAGTTTTCTGGTTAGCTGGAAGTTCGTTTGCCAGTTCTCAAGTGGTTTTACAGGGATCTTTCACAATGGTGGTCTTTAACTGACCGTCGCCAATGACAGGTGGACGTCTACTATACTCATGATCTTAAAGGCTCAAGTCTCCACTGTGAAATCGTTTAAACCATTTTCGAGCTGACCACTCAAAGTCATTTCCTCACCAAATGTTTTGTTTCAGCTGCTTTAAGTCCTTTTTTGAAGTTGAATAGCAAAATTGCTTGAATATTGCACTTTGACAGTTCCATTTCAGATAATTGTAACAATGGTGAAAATACACTAATGTTAATTTATTGATGCATTTAGGTAAGTCTATGTCTATATTATCAGACAATTGCAAAAGAATGTTTTAAAAAAATTCAAAACTGCAAAACTCCAGTACAAATTCTTCATGATTCAAAACATTGCTTACTTTTTACTCAACCTGATATAAAGTTCAAGTGGTTTGTTGTAGTTGCAGTTAATAAACTTGTATGATGGAGCATTAAAAATTCCCTCCCAACAAAAATGGGAGCAATAGACTTAAATGTTGTTAGCATATTAAATACTAAAACACTGCATGGGGAAAATTAAAAAATATTAATTAACCAACACTTTATTTGCACTAAAGAGAAATAAACATTGGATCAATATCTAAATCTCTCCCAAAAAGGCAGGAGAATAGCTACCAACTCAAAATATATGCAAATTAAATGGGCTAACTTCAAATTCTCAATTATTAAAAATAGGTAAAACATCCATTCTTAATTATTCTGGGCAATTTTTTAATTGAATGTATGGTAATTGTTATATTTTACTTCTGGATCAAATTTATGGAGTGTCTATAAAAATATACAATTTTAAAATTTCTTTTACTAAATAAATCTAATTTGATTTTAGCTGAGAGGATTAACTGGCATTTGGTAGATAAGTCGAAGAAATTGTCTTTATAGCATTTAATGTTGTAAATGATATCATGCTAGCTAATATTAGTTTGTCTGAGATGTTGAGAAGTTTCTGTATTTTATGAGATTCTATGTCTGTTTTGTTGTGAATATTCTCACTTCTTTACTTCTTACCTTTACAAAATAAAAGTTATATTTTTCACTGTTGTTTCTTATATGGCTATTATCAAAGAGGCTAGCTTAGAGTTTTAATGAATAAATAAATAAAGCCACATGGGTCCTAAAGATATATGCTAATCTGCTACAATGTGCGAATGTACATACATAGATGTATGTATACAAATATTTTCATTTATATGCAGACATTTACCCACCAACATTTTCATTCATTCACTAACAACACCCACACACACACACACACACACATACACAGAAGGTAGATTCTATTGGCCAGAGTATCAAACTTTTAGTATGAATTTAATATCCTAGTTCTTGCTCATACACAGATGCACACATGTATATATGAAAATTTATATACATAGTATGATATACAGATATGTATGTACATATATTTATTAGCATCCAGTATGACATGTGCACACTTATATATTTCCCAAGATACGTATGGCTATGTATATTCATAAGAATGCTATGCTGGTTTATGTTTGTGAAAGTCAATCTATTGAAGAGAAGCAAGAGTAAAGAAATATTTATCTGTCTCTTATTTATTGAAATTACTGGCACTTGCAACAAGCTTATATGTATATATAGAATATAGATGGGTGTGTGCATGTGAGTGTGTGCATTTGTGTGTGTATAAATATATATATACACACATACATATGCATATATTTGTTCATATGTATATAATACACACACACACACACACGAGTGTATTTGAAAACACACACATATATTATATATATATATACACACATATAAGTGTATATATGAATATATGCACATATATACATGCAAATATATATACAGATAAATACATATTTTATGTACATGTATGTGTATGTGTGTCTGTGTGCATGTATGTGTAAGTATGCATATATGTATGCATGTTTATAAAGGTATATACCTAATTTTATGTATCTCTACACTTTATCATTATTTTCCTTTGTTCTCTTCCAATATATATTAGCTTTGATAGATGGTGGTTGTCTATCTATCTATCTATCTATCTATCTATTTATCTATCTATCTATCTATCTATCTATCTATCTATCTATCTATTTGTCTGTCTATCTGTCTGTCTGTGTATGTATATATGTATATATGTATTTATGTGTGTGTGTGTGTGTGTGTGTATATATATATATCTTCCCATCTAAACAAATATAAACACACAGAAACACACAGATATATGTGAATTCATTCCAAATCAGTGTGTGTGTGTGTGTGTGTGTGTGTGTGTGTGTGTGTGTGTGCGTGTGTGTGTGTGTGTGTGTGTGTGCGTGTGTGTGTGTGTGTGTGTGTGTGTGTGTGTGTGTGTGTGTGTGTGTGTGTGTGTGTGTGTGTGTGCATCCGTGCAGCCTTGCATATATGTTTGTGTTTGAATGGAGATTTAAAAACAGAGTCTGAAGAATATCCATTGATCACAATGCCAGATGTTTATGACACTCTGGTAGAATGTTACAACAGCTGTGTTAATTTCTACAGTTATCTCATACAAAAGAAAAAAAGAAACAAAACCGAAAACAAACAATAATTTCAATAAATTGTTGAATAATTTGGCATTTCCACTCTTTCTTACGTATTTCCTTTCTTTTATACATGCACACCAACATATATGCATACATACATACATACATACATACATATACATATATGTGTGTATGTGTGTGTGTATGTATACGAATCACACACACACATATATATATATATATATATATATATATATACATAGAGAGAGAGAGAGAGAGAGATAAATGTATCTAAGTATACGTATACATAGATATGTAGACACACGCACACACACACACACATATTTCTGGGCTGTCTTTTCATCTGCTGTTTAAGGGGTTTTCCTCACTTTTCTTAAAATTCTTTCCTCAATGTAGTCTTTTTGTTGTGCCTGATGTTCATATTTTTCCTTTCTATTATCTATTTAAATACGTAGTTTTTTATTTATTTATTATACTTATTTATGTGTATAGCCATAAATACAATATCTTCAGTTTCAATAAATTTTCTTTCACTTCATTGGGTGCATCTAATTTTTAAAACCTGATTTGCTTTCTCTTTCATTTATTTATTAGTTGAGCTTTGCTATGCTCTGGTTTGTGTTTTGGGACTTTTTATGCTACCAACATTTAAATCAAACTGTCAAGAGTTCAAAATTAACTATGTTCTTGTTGTTTACCTTGAAATCACCCTAAACAAAAAAATTGAGTTTATATGATTCTTAGTGACTTTGTGATTTATTTTGATTAATAATCAATAATCATCAATTAATTTAGTTGACTGATTACTTTCATAAGACGTATACTCAGAGTTTATTTCTCATGAATACCTAACTACACTACTTCTCTACTTTTTCAAATTTCCTGTGATGTTTTTAAACAGAAAGGCACTGAATGGTAATATTGAACAAAATACTTAATGACATTTTGCTCACACCTTTGCTTTTGATCTGGGTTCAGATCTACTCAGGTCACCTTTGGTTGTTATTCTTTCAAAGTGCATACAAGTAAGCATTAATAGAACTCTGTGTATTCATGAAAGAAGAGCTCCAGTATGGTCACAATTCAATTAGTGAAATCAGTAAAACATAAAATGCCATTTACATAGAAACAAAATGTTTTGTGGGGATACACTATTAGGTTATTAGCCATTTATGTAGGAACTTAACTTCTTTGAGCCATGATAGTTTATATATATATATATATATTAGTTAAATGGATGCATGGCTCAGTAGTTAAAGTGTCAGGCTCACAATCATGAATTAGTGAGTTTGTTGCCCAGACTGGGCTGTGGGTTGTGTTCTTGAGCAAGACACTTTACTTCACATTGCTCCAGTTCACTTAGTTGTGGAAATGAGTTGCTGGTGCTAAGCTGTTTTGGCCTTTGCCTTTCCTTTGAATAACATCAGTTGTGTGGAGAAGGGACACTGGTATGCATTGGTGACTGCTGGTTTTCCATAAGCAACTTTGCCTGGACTTGTGCTTCAGAGGGGAAATTTCATAACCAAAGGAGTTCTTTACTCTAGTTAAATGGGGTTGTTGGAAATAAATACATGAGCTTTTGTCTGGGAAGTTCAGGGTCTTATGGCCTATTTTTAGGAGAGTTTTTTTTTTATAAAAGAACCAAAAAAAAAAGAGTAAAAATTGAGCGTATTGAAAATAGGAGTCATTTTGAACTAAAAGGCAAACACATATGATGCTCACACATTTCTACTTTAAGGAGATATACACATAAACAGACACAAACACACATCCACTCAAATAAACACATACTCACATACATATATACATGTATGCATACATACATATGTACGTACATACATACACATGCGTGCACACACACACACACACACAAAGTGTTCATACTAAATTTAATGATTATTTATGTCTCTTTTTTCAGAAACATCTTGATATATTGATGAACAGCGAATAGCATTGGAGAACATAAAGGTTAGGGTTGTAGTCGAGAAAATGTTAGCTGACATGAAGAACTGGAAACCATATTGGAAAAGAGTTACCTGTATCATGAAGTTTCACCCTGGGATTGACCACATCATGATTGCTGCTCAATGCTCTTTGAACATTGTAAAGGCTATATTGCTAGATGTGTGACATGAACAGCCACAGAAGAGATTATGAAGCCATAACCAGCAAGAAGGGGCACAGCAAGAAGCACACGCAATTCATCCAATAACTTCAGGAACAGAGCCTTAGACTCAATTTATACAGCTATGTAAAGCTGCTGGAAACTGTGGTCAATACCTTTTAGGAGAAATTTGTTACTGGAGTGCCATATGTGCAAGTTAGAAGAGATTGTTAGAGAATTTCTATTACACCAGCCCTAATTTCTGACCTCTTAATTCCCTCAGTTTTAATCCCATGGATTACTGTGTGGGGCATCATGAAGAAACATACCAGGTGCTCTAACTGGAATGCCAAGGTGGAGCTGGTGGCCAATATCAAGGAGATATTTGAGGATCTTCTCAGAGACACATTAAAGAATGCATGCACAGGTTCCAAACTCTTCTTTAGGCTATAGTGGAAGCTGAAGGTGGCTACTTTGAGTAAATTGTTACCGCCCAGCCATAATCTAGTTGATATTTTTTTGATTTTTAGAATACCTTTATTTTTGACTGCAATATTTTTACTTTGTTTTTTTTATGCAAATCGTCAAATTTTGCCCAAACACCCTCTGTATATGTGTGTATATATATATATATATATATATATATATATATATATATATATATATATATATATATATATATATATATACATATATATATATATATATATAATAATTATATACATAATTATAACAAGGGTTCAATTTTATGCCTCACCATGCACTGCTAGAAATAGACACTAAAGCTCTTATTACCACCTTAAAATCTTTGAGAAATAACTCACCATATCGTAGGCAAGCAAAAGAAAAATAATGAATCCACAAGTTTGGTCAACTCCATACCTGATGGGAGTTCAAGCTTAAAGTAAAATTAAAATATTTCACTTACTGCTATCATCAGTGATAGCAGTAAGTGAAATATACTTACTGATGAGGCATAAAGACGATCCCTTGTTATAATTATGCATATAACTATAAAATATTTTGTAAAATGTACCAATGAGGTTTTTACTTCCTCACTGACCACCTGGTAAAATTATTATTGATTTTACCCAATATTAAAATTAATATTTGAATAAGTTTACTCCATGATTGAAACTGTATTTACTGCAGTCTAGATGTTAACACACAACACGTGGGTACAAAAGAAGGGTGTGAATTATACTTGGCGGGATATTTTTGCATGTGTGGATGGATATTGATCATCTGATGTCACCGATTGAATGCATATTTTGAAATACATGCAAATTTATCTTATGGAGTACTTCCACTGATGAAAGCAGTAAGTGAAATATTTAAAATTTACTTTAAGCTTGAAATCCAATTGGGTATGGAGTTGACCAACCTTGTGGATTCATTATTTTTCTTTTGCTTACCTACAATATTGTGTGTTATTTCTTGGAGATTTTAAGGTTGTGTTAGGAACTTAAGCATCTATTTCTAGTAGTGCGTGGTGAGGCGTGAAGCCGACCCCTTGTAATAATTACATATATAATTACAAAATATTTTGTAAAATGTACCTATGAGGTTTTTATTTCCACACTGACCACCTGGTAAAATTATTATTGATTTTACCCTATGACAAAATATATATATACACACACACATATTGTACATAGACACACACATGCACACACGTACACAAACACACACATAAGTATGTATAATCCATAATCATTAGTCTGACAAAGTATATTTTGTCAAACTAACGATAATAATTTACATATTTTATTTATTCTCAGACTTATCTTTGAGTACTTTATTCTTAGTGGCCAGACATTTCTTCTTCTGACCTTGTCACCCCAGGAAGATAGATATGTAAATATTTACTATGTATATGTGTACACACACACACACACACACACACACATATATATATATATATATATAGAGAGAGAGAGAGAGATAGCTAGCTAGCTAGCTAGATAGTCAGATAGATACACTCATGAATATATATACTTATATATACATGTGTACATACATATATGTATACACACACACACACATATATATATATATATATATATATATATACTATTGTATACACACTCATAGTTATGTATACACAGACACTCACACACATATTTTACACACTGTCATTTGCCATGATATATATCTTAAATATATAAATACATACATATATACATACATATGTGCGTGTGTGTGTGTATGTATGTATGTATTGTTATTTATGACTATGGTATTATAATTGATTTAAAAATTTTCATTGATTGTGTGAACTTTGTGTGCAATGTACATTACACTGGTTGCCTGATGATAACAACTTTAAAATACGTGTCTCTAACACTTCACATTTCAATGATCAGTGTTAGCTGTGAAATCAATTATTTTGAGAGGTGAAGCTAGTAACGACTTAGAGTCTACAGTTTTATCAAGATAGAGGCTGGTAGATGTCTAAAGAACAACTGTCTTTGTCTGCATCAGAAAGATTCTCCCGTTCTTCATCATCTCTGAGTATATTTTCATGTATGTATACAGGATATATAATATATAGATATATATATGAGTTTTATATATATATATGTATATACATATATCAGGCCACTCCGTTGGTTATGACGACTAGGGTTCCAGTTGATCCAATCAATGGAACAGCCTCCTTATGAAATTAACATGCAAGTGGGTGAGCACTCCACAGACATGTGTACCCTTAATGTAGTTCTCAGGGAGATTCAGCGTGACACAGAGTGTGACAATAGAAACAGGAAGAAAGAGTAAGAGAAAGTTGTGGTGCCGGAGCCTCATGGAGCTTTAGGTGTGTTTGCCCAATAACACTCACAGCACCCAGTCTGGGAATTGAAACTGTGATCATACGACTGCAAGTCCACTTCCCTAACTACTGGGCCATTGCACCTCTGCGATATATGTAGAAAGAGAGAGAGAGAGAGAGAGAGAGAGAGAGAAAGAGAGATACATATATATATATATACATATACATATACATATATATAGACATATATATATACATACATATATCTATATGTATGTATAATATACACTCATGTATTCATATATACACACTAATAAAGGTACATCTGTGTGTATATATGTATGGATATGAGGATGTGTGTATAAATATATATATATTTGTATATATTAATGATAAAAAGTGTAATTTTAGTTGAAGTCCTAAAGTTATCATTTTTCTAGTTTATATTTATATTCAAATATAAAAGGCCATCAAATATTTCTAAGGAAACAAAAGGAAATCCTACTTCACTTTCCATGTCATTATATCTGCATCATTATATATACATGTCTATCTAATTATATGACATATAGATTGTAAACATAGTGAAGCTGTATTTTATTTCATTTCCATAAAAGATTGAAATATCCTTTATCTCAGGATATAAACAATCTGATTGATAATGTTATTACAATCCACTAATCCTTAATATTAATATACTATTCTGTAGCCTATCAAGAATATTTTAACCCTATGCAAATGTGTGTGTGTGTGTGTGTGTACTAACATCGTCATCACCATTGTTTTGGCATCAACTTTTTCCATGCTCACATGAATTGAACAGAATTAGTGGAGGTGACTTTTCTATTGCTGGATGCTCCTCCTGTCACCAGCCATCACCTGTTTCTAATTAAGGTAGTATTTCCCCATCACCAGACATGTTTTCATGGAAGATTGGAAATGAAGGACACTGCTTGCATGATGGAGATACTCATTTACAGCAATGATGTAATAAAATGTCTGAGAGGCTCTAAAACACATACACACACACTTGTACACTCACATACAGATAGACACAACATTAAAATAGCAGTTGAGACCAACTCCATATGAAAAAAGGAATCTTCCATACAAGCATGATTTAGATAGTTTAAGTGGACTCGATGATTTGGAGGACTGCAGTGGACTCCATTGTCTGATTTTGTATGGTTTCTATCATTGGTTGCCCTTCCAAACACCTACCGTTTTACAGAGTGTAATGGATGCTTTTTATGTAACACCACCAATAATAAGGTAACCAGGTAGCTCACAAGGCTAAGATCCTGTTTTAAATGTGAGGAGCTACAGTGGAATGAGTGACAGCTTTATGCTAGGTGGCATATATATAAATTTTGAGTTTTGTTTAGTTGTTTTCCTCAGGGTCAATTTTAAGTGCATAAATCTATGATCAAAAGCATTCAGGTTATGACTACGCTGTAAATATGTATGTAAGGCTACCATAATGGATACATCTTTCTGTTCTTTTTAAGATATCAGAGAATGGTATAATAAAGATTAGGCTGCTATATCTAGCAGGTTGGGCAACCATATGAACTCTGCCTCTTGATTTGAGAAATAGTGCAAATTGATATAAAAAAAATTCTGGGTTTAATGTTAGAGGTGCTACAATGCACAATGTGGTTTATAATATAATATATTTTGATTAATCTTTATTCAGGTGACTTATGCTAATATGTATATCATTTTAATTTTAATATTTAGCTTTAAGGTAACAAAACTGAGAATCTCAAAGTCAAAATCTTGCTCTGAATTGATGGCTTGAGTAAAATGTATATTGTAGATTTATTCAACCTATAGCAACCAAAAAGTAAAGAAAAAATATATTTGTTTAACCTGCCTTCTATGGTAGAATTTATATTGTTTATATTTAAATTTAACCTTCTATTATAATGGGGTGCCACCTTGAATTTTTTTTAGTTGAATGATTCAACCCCAATATTTGTTTTCTTATTTGGACATTTTATTTGTTGATTTATATAACTTACCAGCCCACATGAGTCTACATGTAGGTCTATGAATCAAAATATTTCATTTTAATGCTCAAATTTAAATTAACATTTTGCATCTCTATCTTGTGTTAAAACCTTTTGTGTTCTAAACATCAGCCAAATAATGAGAAGGATATTTATTTAACTAAGTCCCTCTAAAACCTTGCTTATTTTGGACATTAATCAAAAAGACATTCGTAGAGTATTTAAATGGTGTTATTATACTTCTGAAGTGATTTAAAATGTGTAATTCTGATCATAATCACACATATGGATTAGTGGAGCAAAAATTAGCTGTTCTAGGGAAACAATACCATGAAAACTTAGAAAACTCTCTGCTGGCTCATGGGAAATCCCTAATGATAACGAGGTCTATTTTAAAGTATATGTGTACATAAGTGCATTGAATTTTGCTAAAAGCAGTTAACTGTGGAACATGCTAAACATAGCTTTAAAAATTAGCTTTTATGTCGTTAAAATTACATGCAATTTAACCATCCTACATTCGTGTAAAGCACTTCTATGCCATTTAATCATACACATGTATCAATGAATCCAAATTATGGGCTTGGTATATGTTTGTGAAGAATTAGTATTCCCAGGGCTATTGAACGTCTTTGAAAAGAACCATTTACTAGTAGATTGTTAAAATTCTTCCAATGTAATGCACTTTTTTCTTCTCCTCTTCTCATCCACTTTGTTTTATTTTTTCTCATCATCTTTCTCTTCTTCTTTATTCTCATTATCTTTCTCATTTTCCCCTTCATTCTTTTTTCCCATATTCTCCTCCACATTATTATCTTCTTCCCTCACTCTCCTTGTCTTTGAATCAACTCTCTTTCTTTTCTACTTCCACTTGTAACAAGAAGCATAAGGTAAAAACAGTCATGGAATGGAAAAGGAAAAGAAAATGGATTGCAACTGTATGGTATTATCGTTTTTAAAAACCTTTGCAAGGTTCTTCCCTGTATTTAGGAAACTGAAACATCCCTGTATTCATGTATTTGTATACTTTATAGGCACAGCCATGGCTGTGTGGTGAAGAAACATACTTTGCAACCACATGTTTTGTAGTTCACTCCCTCTTCATGGCACGTTGGGAAATTGTTTACTATAGCCCCAGGTCAACCAATGCCATGGGAATGAATTTGGTAGATGGAAAGAATGTGAAAGCCCCTAACTTATCTCTCTCTCTATTTCTCTCTCTCTCTCTTTGTCTCTCTCTTTCTCTCTCTCTCTCTTTCTCTCCCTCTCTCTCTCTATATATATATATGTATATATATG
This sequence comes from Octopus bimaculoides, assembly GCF_046866305.1. Classification (NCBI taxonomy): domain Eukaryota; kingdom Metazoa; phylum Mollusca; class Cephalopoda; order Octopoda; family Octopodidae; genus Octopus; species Octopus bimaculoides. The sequence goes on from NC_142931.1 coordinate 31,372,129, forward strand.
CATGTGTATATATGTATATTTATGCATATATATATATATATATATATATATATATGTATATATATATATATATATATATATATATCTGTGTATGAGTGTGTGTGTGCATGCATGCATGTGTGCACAGAAATATATTTGTAGAAGTAGTGCATCCAAAGTGTATCAGAGAATATATTGATTAAAATGTTCACCACGGAATAGAAGCAAAAATATATGGTTAATAATACTTCCTAATCCTCAAAAAGTTAATTATTTTTGGTATTAACATAGCAGTTCTGGCAGAATCAGTAGAACACAAGGTGTATACCTTGTGGTATTTTGTTATGTCGATTTACAATTTAAATTCAAATTCTACCAGGATTGACTTTGCTTTTCATCCTTCTTATGATAAAATAAGTTCTAACCCGATTCTGAGGTTAATTTAATCAACTGTATTCATTCCAAAAACATGTGGCCATGTGCCAAAGGTAGGAATTATTATTATTAGGAATATTTTAAGATACTGGATTGGAAGAGACATAGAATGCCAGTATATGTATGACAGAGGTTTATACCAATCTTCTATGTTTTTGGTTCAAATTCTACCCTGATCAGTTTCATTTTTCTGAGCTAGATAAAATAAGAACTATGCACATATTAATTGAGGTGAATTGTGTTAACTGTAACCTTCCTAATAAATTTATAGTAACATACCTTAGAGATTCAGCATCATCACTTAACAGCTGTTTTCCATCCTACATGAGTTGGGTGGTTTGATGGGAGCTGGGGAATCAGAAGACTGCACCAAACTATACTGTCTGCTTTGGCATTGCTTCTGTGGCTAGATACCTTTCCTAATCCCAACTACTTTAAAGGGTGTACAGGATGCTTTTTACATGGTATCAGCTTCAGTGATGTCACCAAGTAAATTCCAACTCAAGACTCCTCATCTGATTGGGAAATAATATTGAGGGACACAAATAGGTGTCTTGCAGTAGAGAGAAGCAAGGCTACATTAGGTAGAGGGAGAGTGGAAAGAGAGAGAGAGGGAGAGAAAGAGAGAGAGAGAGAGAGAGAGAGAGAGAGAGAGAGAGAGAGAGAGAGAGAGAGAGAGAAAGAAAAGAAGATGAAAATATGATGGAGCATCCACCGAAATCACAAGATGGTGTCTATAGTGAAGTGGAACAGGGATTAGAGAGGGTGAGTGGGAGGAGTAAGGTTGTGAGATTACGGAAGGAAACTGAGAGATGGGAAGTAATTTAGTGAGTGTGAACAAGTAGAGGAAGGGATTATTAGAAGGATATGTTGTAATTCAACAGGAACATATTGTGTACAGGTAAATGTACCTGAACTGAGAAAAAGAACTAAATTTATTATCATGTTTATTATTTGTTAATTCATTTATGTAGTAAATAAGAAGAATTACAATAATAAATAATTATTCTTTTCTTTACTTTTATTTTACTCCTGTGTTCTTTAGTTTGTTTTGGCCATACTGTAGGACTGTTTTCAAAATATATACATTATTTATTTTCATATTTTACTCCAAAATGTACTGATGAAGATTAAAGATTTGGTTTTTATACATTTAACATTTAAATTCTTGAAAAGAAGACAGAGAAAAGGAGAGTAAATTAGGAAAAAATTCATTTTGAATTTTTTTTAAAGATAAAAATACTATGAATGAAAGAATTTAAAAAGTTAAAGAAATAGGCTATTTTTGCATTTTTCTAAAAGTTCATGGAGAATAATAATTATATTAAGAAATGTTATTTAAAAGTTCTACTTTGGCATGATTTAATGCAATTACCTCTCCTGTTTTTATCTTTGGTAACATCCTTCAAATACATAACTGTTGCAATAACATGAAAATAAGACGGCCTCTACATGGCTGTTGGATCTATTAGAAATAGTAACCAAATCTGTATCACCACTTATTACCCAGCATCTTAAAAAACATCAAGATATATTGGATAATATTGTTAGAGTTAAACTTTGATGCATTAGAGTGTAGTTTTTGATATGCAAAATAGATGAATGGTCATGGGTTTAACACTTTTGATCTTAGATCTCCTCAACCAAGTTTGACTTTGGGCTAACCAAAAGTAGATAAGTAAATCTCATCAGTGCTGCTAAGATTCAGTACTTTTTGAAGACCACTGTATGCATAAGTGTACATTTACATCATTATCATCATCATCTTCTTTCACTCAATCTCTCTCTCTATATATATATATATATATGCATACACACACACACATATATGTATGTATATACACACACACACATACATACAAACATACATACATATAGATATTACTTATACTTGCTCATTTAAAATCGACAATAAGATCAAAACATGCTTGTTATTTTCATCAATTGATTTTGAAAACAAGCTCCACTCCTACTGCATCAACTTTATTTTCCAAAAATTTCAATTAACTGATTTTATAGGAGTTATCTCCCATATTTATCTATTTATTATTTTTTTTATAGATATGAAACACTCCTAGAGAAAGCTTATGTCTATAGAATGACTGCATGAATAATCCCAGTTAATAGAAATGTTTCAACTAAGTATATTACACATGTGAGACCCTACCATACATATAAAATTGAACAATGGCTGTGTACACTATTCACTTTTTACTTACTCCTTCTTCAAGCCTCTTGTATTTAAATTTTATCTTCATTTTAAATTTTATTTCAAGTTTCAATGTGGAAGTTTTAAAAAACAACTTTTGTTGTTATCATTACTTGCTTTATCTTTACAATATATTTTTTGTGTCTACCTACCTTGTTTGTCATCACATCTACTCCACATTTTTCCCCTTCTTTTCTTTTTCTCATCACCATTTTCTCAACCTTTCAATTCTTCTATTTTTATTTATCCACTTTATTCTTGTCCATCATTTTTCATCCATTTACAGTCTATTCTTACCCCTTCAATAATTTGCATTCTTTTTTTTTATTTTTTTTTTTTTTCTGACTGATCATCCCCAGTCCATTATTATTAAACTTCTTGCTTTTCATTAAATTTTTATCCTCCTTTACTTCACTTTTCCATTTATCTGCTGCTAAGTTTTTTATTTTTATTTTTTAAATTTCTTTTTTTACATTTCTATATTAGTCTTATTTACTATCTTCCGTTGGTTGATGGCTTTCGTATGGTTTTCTTCTTGTTCTCTTTCACTTAAATTGACTTATTTCATTTCTATTTTCTTTCTTCCAATGTTTTTCTTCTTCATATCCTCCTGCATCACATCTCTTCCCTAACTGTCTTACTATTTGAAATGTTTTTCTCCCTTTCTCTAACATATGTACACATATGACTGCTCCTCAATAAATTCACTTACATAAAGGAATAATTGAATCAATGCTGAAGTGTGTGAGCTGATTGTGTCTGTCCAATCTATGTCTGTGCGCATGTGTGTGTATGTGAGGGGGGGGGTGAAGAGAGCATTTAGAAGTGATAGCATGTGTAGGTGTGTGTTTGTGTATGTGTGTGCATGGCTGAGTATGTGTGAAAGTGAGAGTTACGAAGAGAGAGAAGGGAAGACAGGGAGAGTTAGAGTGCTTAAGTGTGGGAAAAAGCAAGTGAAAATACCAGTTTGCCAGAGAGAGAGAGAGAGAGAATTGTGTGCGTTGATGTTTACCATGTGTGTATATCTATATATGGATGTATGTACATGTGTATGTCTCTGTCAGTGGCAGAATCATTGCTAAAGTGAGTATTGCTATGTGCAAAAATGTGTATGTATGCGTTGCCCTCTACTGATTTGTGCATATGTAATTTGCACCACATGCATGTAAGTAATTGAATGCAAGCTGCAGCAAAATGAGTGTGAGCATGTGTGCAGATGCCGACCGCTATTGATTTGTCCATACAGTTGTAGACATGAATTTAAGACTGAGAAGTCCTCTTCACAGGTATGTAGCACCCTGTTTGATCCCATTGCACACTATCATGACCAATGCTTCAGACTGAGTGGAAATTGACTGATAGAAATTGTGTTGACGCCCATCACAGTACAGAAAGTTATGAAAACATGCAATAGCAAAAATAGAGGAAAAACAAACAAACAAATAAATAAATAAATCAATAATAATAATAATAATAATAATAATAATAATCATGAGAAGAAGAAGAAGAAGAAGAAGAAGACAACCTGCACTACACAAACAACACACAAGATAAAAACTAATCGAACTGCAGACTCAAACAAAACCCCATAGCAAAACATACTGATACAATACAATATCTTTGTCCCCATCAAAAAAATATAGCACACCCCACCCCACCATCACAAAGGTGCAACAAACCATGCAATAGAAAGTTGCTTGAAACTTTCAGATGTCCAGAGATAATAGTAGTGAAGACGATAGAGACAACGTTAGCTTACCTAAGTTTATGAGAAACAGGAGTTTCCGAAAAATCTGGTTGTAACAGCAAAAATGAAGCTGGACCTTTAAGGGAAGGCCTCTCACTCAGTAGTGCTTCAGTAAAATTGTCATCCTAATACAGTATCAGCAGATAATAATAATAATGATAATGAAATTGGAAACCATGATTATGATACTTTAAAACTGAAAATAATCAAAGAATTAAATGCCATAAAAGAACTTAGTATGGACCACTGAGTGTACCTTCCAAAACGTAGACTTCATAAGGCAATTAAAAACATAAATTTGTGTAGCACAAGACACCATCTTGACAGAAGCAAAGGTTTATTTAACAAGGCTAAATAACTTAATATTTGCTGCAGCTTCTGTGGGAAGCTAATATCCAGAAAAAGATAGAAAATAAAGGAAGGATCTGTCAATTCTTAATGAAATGAGTAACCAAACAACACTACTTAACAACAAAAAATGAAAGACAAATACTATATAAATATAAAGTAATAATACAAGATGTACCTGAAACAAAAGAAAATATAAAGCAAGATATCCTTGCTAAAGCACAAAGAATCAGTCAACCTTATGAAAAACGAGTTTCTTGTTCTTGTCTATATTTTAAGTAAAATGGATTTTTCTAACTCATCCCTCTTGCGTTTTGTTAAATGGTGAACTCTTCTTTTATAGAGCTGAGTAAAAAATGCTTTCAGAATTTTTTCAGAAATTTTAACTAATCTTGTGGATCATGGTGGAATTATCCTGTCTTAGCTGCATGGCAAATGGATATTACCAGTTTTAACTATGTTTAACTGTTCAAGTCTACAGGTTAGTTTGCCCTCCTCATAAGAGAGAAAAATATTTTATCCTTGACTATGAGACCCAACTGCTTTTTTCCCCATGGAATTACATTCACTTCTAAGAAGTATTACAAAACATCCAAAACTGTAGTCTGTTCAAAATCTATGTAACTAAGAATATATCAATTACATTCCCCAAGACATCAACACACATTAAGGTTATATATGCTTTGAAACATAAAAATGCTTTGGTGTACTGACTTCTTTTATACTGCAATAATGTGTTAATATATTCATAATATTTTGATCAAGCTTTGGGTCTGTAATTAATTTATACTATTTTTTACTGCATTGATTGATGTCAGTTGCTTTTGAAGTGACCTTTACAAAATTGATGATAATTTTCTTGCAAACTCTCCCCCATCCTTTGACTGAAACACTAATCCCAACAAAATATCTATATATCTATTCAAAATGATTATTTTGATAATTTCAATATATATACAGGAATCCCTCACATAACAGACGTGTTGCATTCCAGAAAACCCTGTTATAACATATAATTCTATAACATGAAACGAATTTCCTATCGGATTCTATATTCATTGACTTGCATGTTACATGGAAACCAACAGATTATAGGTTTCACATTATAGGATTTCATGTTATAGAAAAATTTAGAGGAGTACAACATTTCTGCAACATGGGGGATACATGTAACTGAGTCTATATATTTGGGTTATGTTTGTTAAAAGTTAAATTCATCCCAATTTCTTCCCCCACTTTAATAGTACAATTTTCTGTTTGAGGATTTACCTTCTTTGGTATCTTAGTTGTATGAGTCCACATTTTCTTCTTAACATATACTTACATTTGGTACATATGAACGCAATACAGAATTTTATTAACTTGGTGAGTGGGATTTGAGCTTACTTTAGGTTACTTAATCTCCTGAAATATAGACAAATAAACAAAAATATCTAAAGGTCAGTACATAAAAATAGAAATATCAAACACATAAACCTAAAGGTTGATATTTTAGTGTCTTTGATGTTATGTCCATATATTTCTGATTGATGTTTGGCATACTAGTCTTTTCTTGTGCTCTAGTGACAAATGGCAAACAGTCTGTAACCACCTGTGGGATAACGCATTATTTTAGATTTCTCTAGACTTTGAATATCTCTTATAATCATTATAAGGATGGTACTATGTGTAAAATAATTCTCTTTTTCAGTTTTCTGTTCATCTAAAATGTCTGGTGACTTGTTGAAAGCAACATATCTCAATGGCTGAAGATTAATCTTTAGATTTGTATGTTATCTTAGAATTTGAACAGTTTAGAGAAAGAGCAAAAAAATTGTAGTTATTCCCCAAGTAGAGAACAAATCAGAATTTTATATTTAACAGCTTAATATTCTCTTTTTAGCTTTTCCCAACTCAATTTTCTTTTAAAATTCCATAAAAGAGATTTAACTTATACATCTTCCCATAAAAAAAATGACATCTATTTTCTGAATTACAGTGAAAGGATCAACTTTTGTTTTATTTCTACAGCCATTTTGAAAATGAATAGATAACAAAATGTACAAAGATTTGAAAACAGTTATAGAGTTATGCTAGATTCTAGAATCCTCTATTTAAGCTATTAGCCAAATATATAAATATATGTTTACGCACACACGCGCACACACACACACACACACAGAGTGGGTTTTGAAAAGTTCCTGGCATTGGGTAAAAGAAAATACAGGAGGATCATTATAATTTATTCAACATAATCCCCTCCCAGTTTCACACACTTATTGCAGTGACCCTTAGGTTTAAAAGAACTCAACCTATATATATATATATATATATATATATATATATATATATGATAAATAAATTCAAAAAGGGATAAAACTCTTTTACAAGAATTTTATCAAGAAACCAGTGTGTAAAAAAATTCATAAGGGAAATTTCTATCAGAAGCAACCCGGAAGTATTCCCGCTTCTTTGATGAAGATATATACAGATAAACTTCATTCCCTTTACTCTGTCGGATACATAGTGTGTTCGTTTTTGGTGAGGTGAGAATTCTGTTTATTTATATATATTTTTGGGACAATACTGTACTGATGAACGAAATCTAGATTCATTCTAGTAATCGCGAAATCGGCCGATACACAGTTAAGTTTATTTAAAAGAAAGTTAGTTGTCTTCTGTTGGTTGTTTTTCCTCGCATTAGGTACTAAATGTGGTTATTTTGAGAAGTCCACTGTGTGGCGTTATTATTTTCTGTAATAATGCCCTTTATATAAATATATATATGTATATATATATATATATATATATATATATATATATATATATATATATATATATATATATATATATATATATATATATATCTTATATATATATATATATATATATTATTAATTTTGCCTGTATGACCTGACTTTGCTGCCTCTAGTGATAGTATTTTGATAGTACTTTCACTCTTATGTTTACTTACAAATAATTTCACGTATTTCGTTTGTATAAGTGGTGTGTGACTACTTCAAACGAATTTGCAAGCATGGTAGAGGCAAATTTTAGGAGTTATTGGCTGGCAGGTTTGGCACTATTTTTGGTGCTAAATTTGAAATCATGTTATCAAACTAAAAAGCATTAAATTTTGCTGACCTAGCAGAGGTAAGACGATTTTATTGTTCACTGGAATATTTTCCTATCATACTTGTATTAATATTAATGTTATGACTATTCCATGGCACAGAAGTATTTTTAACTTCTATTATTAGTGATACAGGTGGTCAAATAGTACCTTTGTATATATATATATATATATATATATATATATATATATATATATGGCCGTTGCCAGTACCGCCTGACTGGCTCCCGTAGGATTTTCGAGCGAGATCGTTGCCAGTGCCCCTGGACTGGCTTGTGCGGGTGGCACATAAAAGACACCATTTCGAGCGTGGCCGTTTTCGTGCGGGTGACACGTAAAAGCACCCACTACACTCTCTGAGTGGTTGGCGTTAGGAAGGGCATCTAGCTGTAGAAACTCTGCCAAATTAGACTGGAGCCTGGTGTTGCCATCCGGTTTCACCAGTCCTCAGTCAAATCGTCCAACCCATGCTAGCATGGAAAGCGGACGTTAAACGATGATGATGATGATGATGATGATGATGATATATATATATATATATATACATATATTATTAATTTTACTTGCATGGCTTGTATTCATGTCATTAGTGATGGTATTTTCATAGTACTATCACTCTCATATTTACTTATATATATGTGTGTGTATGTGTGTGTGTGTGCGTACGTGTGTGTGTGCGTGTGCGTGCATATATGTGTGTGTGTGTAAATTAATAATAAGGGGAATAGGAATTTATAAATCCAGTTTTCTTCTGCTGTCAATCATGTCTTTCCATTTCTACACCAATTTCTACACCAATTTCATGCACACTAAGAAGCAAAATTTTGCAGTGTGCACGAAAGTGCAACAGAAAAATGTGTAGGTGCAGAAATGGAAAGACATTATTAAGAATTGAAATATTTAAAAAGATAAAAGTATTTATGAGTGCATATTAAGACGTGTTCTGTATTTTCAATGAAAAAAGTTTCTCTATTTAAACGTTCTTGTGGAGAGATTGTGTCTTTGCACTGGTAGAAGGGGACTACTGTGAAATTTGGGTTGATGTTATCTGCACATTTTTCTATATGTTCACTGAGAAGAATTTGCCTGTATTGCAGGAAACGGATTTGCTCTTTATGTAGAGTGGTTCTCCTTCTCTAGGTCATACTCGCCTATCCAATATAGTTATGTCCGCAACTCAAGCAGCTTATTACATAAATTAGGTTCTCAGAGGCACAAATGAGCAACTGGAAGGCCTCGGGACCAGATGGAGTTCAAGACTACTGGATCAAAAGATTTGGTGAATGTCAAGCATGAATAGTTGTGCAACTCAACATCTTGTTAAATGCCGACCAAGCAACACCAAAGTGGTTGACATTGGGTAGGACAGTGCTGTGCCTGAAAGACAGTGGAAAAGGCAATACAGTAGACAATTACAGGCTGATATCCTGTTTGCCACTTATGTGGAAGTTACTGACTGGAATGCTCACATATTTGAAATCTTTCAAGTCTACCTCTGTCAACTTGATTGTAATCCCATATCTCATATGCCTCAATAGTTTAGACTGGATACATCATTTTTATCTACTTTTTTCTGCTTATCAAACTTTTTTTTTATTTCCTTAGTATTTGCAAGAAATAATTACAGTGAGTATGCATTTCCAGTGTTTTGATGCTAGATCATGTGCTGAAAATAAAATGATTGTTGTGTAGAAAATCACAAATTAGCCATTCAAAAGCATTCAAAGACTTATAACTTCAATTAAACATTTATTTGTCTTACGGTGTTAAAATTTTCTTTGTTCAAAACTACTGCAGCCTTCATTTTGCCAATGAACAGGTCACGGTTTTGAGTAACAGAAAGTTTGACATCATAATACAAATAAATGTTTAAATGATGTTAAAGGTCTTTGTATGTTTCTGAATGGTTAACTTATGTCTCCTATGATGCAGGTGCTTGAGTATTCTCTTGTTTCATGACAATGACCTACTTCTTAATTGAATTAGTGTGCAAATGGTTGAATATTCCACGGATGCATGAACCCATAATACAATTTTCAGGCAGAAACAAGGTCACACACTATGGTACAAAGGTGAACCTTTGAATTACAAGTACAATAATCCCAACTGACTTGTGTACATTTTTGTCATGTCACTTTCATTCACAAGACTTTGGTTGACTCAAGGATATTGTAGGATTGAACGTGGGATCTCATGTATGTGAAGCAAACTGGTTCACCCTCCAGCCTACTGCGCAAATTCATCAATTATTCCAGTTTCCCTTAGCAAAGACGACTTGAGCTCAGACAATATTAACCACATTCCAATGATCTATTTTTTTAATCTACTACTTATATTGTATTCATGTTTTTATTTTCTAAAATTTTAATATGGTCTTCTGTTTTGTTTCCTTACACTTTCTTGCTCTAATGAATGACAACATTATAAAAAATGTCAAGTAGCCCAAGTATGTTTTTGCTAGGTGTGCGTGTACATGTGTGTGTGTGCAAATGTAAATATAAATACATACATACACACACACACACATATATATATATATATATATATATATATATATATATATATATATATATATATATATATATATATGCATACATATATATGAATATAATATACGTACATATGTATGTATTCATATATATATATATATATATGTATTTATGTATATATATATATATGTAAATGTATAACTATACATTATCATATAGCATGTGCCCACACATATATCTATATCTGTCTGTCTATCTATATATATACATATATACTCACATACATACATACATCCATGTATATATATGTCTATATACATATATACATATATATATATACATTTAAATTCTAACCTAGATGTCATTTGCAAATGTTGTTAGTGGCAAAACTGAGATCAAAAATATAAACAACTCCTCCTTACACACGCACGCAAGCACACACACATACACACACACGCGCGACAAAAGTATACGCATAAAAGTAAAAAATAAAAATAGAACTGCCCACAGTCTGTGTATTCAATTTCAAGTGTTAAGAAGAAATTAATTGAAAATGGTGTGACAGGATAAACATAATGTTAAGATAGTTAGATAGATCATTTAAATATGAGTGGTTTTTTTGGGGTGATGTGAGGTAGATTGTAAAGTCAAAAGTAAAAGAAAAAAATTGACCTGTTGATGGGATAGATAAATACAGAAAGTGGGGGTGGAGGATGAGGTTCATTGCATCAATAAAATTACAAAAGCTATAAAAGAACAGAAATGTGAAGGAAGAAGAGGAGGAGGAGGAGGAGGGGGAATAAGGAAAGGAGGAAGAAATTAAGAGGAAGTGGATGTAGAATAAGAGAAGGAATAATAGGAGATTAGAGAAAGTAGAAGACAAGAGAGTAAGGGGAAGGAGAAGAGGAGGAAGAAGAATAGGAGATAGAAGAGGTGGAAGAAAAAGATGAGGAAAAAGAAGTTTGTATTTTGGTCAGATTAGAGCAATAAGATAAACAGTGAGATGATAAAGAAAGGTGGTTCTTGTCCAGTCCACTTCACTTTTGAGCTAAATTCTGTTGGCCTTAGTCTGAACACATTTCTCAGCATCACCACAACTCTACTGAACATTATTATTATTATTGTTCAGTAATTTTATTTTTATAACGTGCTTTCACTTCACTACCAAGCACAGCTCTGTGTGCCTTGGGTATGTGCTGTGGTTTGCTGTGATGCTCTTATGGTTACAGTATTGAAAGTGTTTTGCGTAGGATGTGTGCAGTGCCCAGTAGTGCAATTTTCTGTATGTTATATATATTTGTAAGTCCTGGCGTTGTTGTTATGTATTTGTCTGAATATTTTTTTATTATACCTAAGGCACCTACTATGATAGGAATTGTTTCTGTTTTTATATTCCACATACGGGTTACCTCTATTTCCAGGTCTTTGTATTTTGAAAGTTTTTCCATTTCTTTTAGGGAAACATTGTCATCTGCTGGTATTGATACATCAATTAGAAAGCATTTTTTTTTCTTCATGATCTTTGACAACTATATCTGCATTATTATTATTATTAGGCGAGTTGGCAAAATCGTTAACATGCCAGATGAAATGCTAAGTGGTATTTTGTCTGCTGCTATGTTTTGAGTTCAAATTCTGCTGAGGTCAACTTTGCCTTTCATCCTTTCAGGGTCGATAAAATAAGTACCACTTGAACACTGGGGTCGATGTATTCGACTCATCCCCACCTCCCCCAAACTGTCCTTGTGGGAAAATCTGAAATAATAATAATAATAATCATTATTATTATTATTGTTGTTGTTGTTGTTATTATCATCATTATTATTATTCAGCGCACTGAACAAAAAATGCTTGACGGTATTTTGTCTGTCTCCATGTACTGAGTTCATATTCTACTGAGGTCGACTTTGCCTTTCATCCTTTCGGGTTTGATAAATTAAGTACCAGTGAAACACTGGGGTTGATGTAATCGACTAGTCCCATCCACCCAAATGTCAGGCCTTGTGGCTTTAGTAGAAAGCAGTATTATTATTGTTGTTGCTGTTGTTGCCCTCATTATCATCGTCATTGTCATCTTCATTGTTGTCGTCATCATCATTATCATCATGACTATTATTATTATTATTATCATCATCATCATCAGCATCATTATTATTACTATTACACAAAAGCTATTATATTTCAAGATTTTCTCCTGTGGTTTGTTGACAACTCTCTTCAAATCTCGAAAATCTTTCATTAGATTCTTGTAGAATAAAAGATTGTACTTTTCTGTAGGCTGTCAATACTTGTCTTAATTCTAGTAATCCTCAGCCTCTTAGGTAGCATTTAGATATTGTGCCAAATTACCACAGGAATAGTTTTCACCTTTGTATAACACAATTTCTTCATCTCTTTAGCTAGGTCCTGATATTTCTCAGTTTTTCCAGCTTCCTACATATCTATTCTGTTACAATATAGTATTACAAAGTCAATGACCTGCACTGATTCTTTCTGTCCTTCGTACTCATATATACAATTGCTTGAATATTATGATCCATCTCTAAGAAGAAATCCATTAAAATCATATAATCATCATTCACAATCACAGCCTCTTATTAGTGTCCTTCGCATTAAATTCTCAAGTTTGACTACTCTTCCAGTGCACTCTTTTACAGACATAGTTTTGCTTGCACTTATACTCTTCTTTTGCAAGCTTACTGTATTCACTGAGGAGTTGGTACTTACTTTTCATCCCCTTTTCTACAAATTCTGCATTTGCTCTGACTGAATTGTATCAATGTTTGACAGTATTAACTTCATTCTAATGACTTACTCCTTAGTGGTTATTATTAGCAATTCAGTTTCTCTTTTCAGGCTTTCATCTGTCAGTCATAATCAACATTTTTCATTTCTGATATTTTTGGTCACTTGCATGAATTGTCTTTGGAATTTTTTATTATTTTTTTTAGTTAAATATCCTCTAGTTCTTAATTCTGTTACTGAATTAACTTATTTCTTTGATATTTCTGGTACAACATCATCATCGTCATCGTCATCGTCATCGTCATCGTCATCGTCATCATCATCACCATCACCACCATCACCATCACCATCATCATCATCATCATTGCCTTTGCCTTTGCCTTTGCCTTTGCCTTTGCACAGCTTCTAATGCTGGAGATGTACTTCGGTGTCAGATGTTCACTGCCAGTGAACTAAGGTAACACCTCTTATTTTACGAGCACCTTCTGGAGTATTTGAGCAGTTCCAAGCAGTGCTGTTTTCTGCAAGTACTCCACCCTTATTGCAACCCCTATTTCTTCCATGTACTTCTCGAGATTTTTGCTCACTGTCCCCATGGCTCCAACAATTATTGGTACTACTACTACCTTTTTCCTCAACCACAACTGCTTAACTTCCTAAGCTAACCTGGCATATCTCTCAACTTTTCTTTCTTCCTTATTGCATACCTTGTTGTCTGCTGGGCATGTTATATCTGTTATCTAGCATAGTTTGTTTTCTTTCTCAATTAAGACTATGTTCATGATAAAACTTCCAATCAGTTAAGATCAGAAACCATGAGAGCTACTGTCTGGTACTGCATCGGGGCATTTATTATTATTATTATTATTATTATTATTATTATTATTATTATTATTATTATTATTATTATCATTATTATTATCATTATCATTTACTTTTAATCTGCATGTTTGTTACAATCACTCATTCACACACACACAGTGTCCTATGGTGAGTGAAGTATAAGAGAAGTTACAGTATGACTGAAAGCTTGGGGAGGGGAAGTGGCAGGGGCAGTAGTGAAATATCTTCATGTAATGCAACACATACCTTTAAAATGATAGGGTTTTTCTAAGGATGTGGGCAATACTTGTCAGTACTATCGTTTGGATTTCTCTAAGACATGTTTCTCCTGGGATATTATCTAGATGCTTCTGACATCTCTTTCTTATCATACCTATGGTACCCACAATAACAGGAACAGTTCCTTCTTTGAGATGCCATGTCTTTTGTATTTTAGTTTCCAAGTCTTTATATTCACTTAATTATTATTATTATTATTATTATTATTATTATTATTATTATTATTATTTTATGTTTGACTTTTGTTTTGCATTTGTACAAGTTGGATCCAAGTCTCACCCAGAGACCTCAAGAGACAACAAGTTAGAAGTTCATGTAGGTGTTCTGCCTAGGGTACCATATATTTGGATTTGTACAGTTTTGTTCAAGTGAATGTTTAAGAAACCATAAGAAAATTATGTGTTTGCTTTAAAATTTGAGATCACATAGACAGTATTTTACGTAGGATATCGGCAGTTCCCATGAGCACTATCTTTTGAACTTCAGCCATTTTGGGGTTTCCTGGAATCTGATCCAGGTAGTAATCAGCCCGTTTTGCTGTCATTCCCAGGGCACCTATGACAATAGGTATTGTTTTCGTCTTCAGATTCCACATTTTGCTAATTTCTATTTCAAGATCTTTATATTTGCTCAGTTTTTGGTAGGTCTTGACAGATACGTTTATATCGATTGGGACAGTCATATCAATGAGGAGGCATGATTTTTGTCTGAAGTCTTTCAGTATGATGTCTGGCCTATTTGCGTCTATCTTTCTGTCAGTTTGAATGGTGAAGTTCCAGAGGAGTGCAATGTGATCATTTTCAAGTATGGGGGTGGTTTGTGTTCCCACGAGTTTTTGTCATGGGGCAAGTCCAGGTTTTTGCATATTACCCAGTGAATATATTGTGCAGCTCTATCATGCCTGTTGAGATACTCTGTAGGCGCAAGCAGACTGCACATGGAGACAACATGATCGATGGTCTCATTTTGTTGTTGGCATATACGACATAATGGGGAGCTGCCGTTCTTTAATATGTTGGCCTGGTAGTTCTTTGTAGGTAGGCATTGATCTTGGGCTGCTATGATAAACCCCTCTGTTTCTGATTTCAAGCCAGAGGCCATTAACCATTGGTGGGTAAGGGCTTTGTCAATATCTGCATTATTCGTTCTCTTTGGGTATTTGCCATTGAGAGGTTTTCCATGCCATTTTTCAGTCATAATAGCTAAGGCAGCAATTTTAGCATGGGTTTTCAAGCGCTTAGCTTTTTCTGCAGGTGTTTCTAGTTCGTCTAATTTTATTATTAATATTATTAATATTATTATTATTATTACTATTATTATTATTATTATTATTATTATTATTAATATTATTATTATTATTTTATGTTTGACTTTTGTTTTGCATTTGTACAAGTTGGATCCAAGTCTCACCCAGAGACCTCAAGAGACAACAAGTTAGAAGTTCATGTAGGTGTTATGCCTAGGGTACCATATATTTGGATTTGTACAGTTTTGTTCTAGTGAATGTTTAAGAAACAAAAAGAAAATTATGTGTTTGTTTTAAAATTTGAGATCACATAGACAGTATTTTATGTAGGATATGGGTAGTTCACATGAGCACTATCTTTTGAACTTCAGCCAATTTGGGGTTTCCTGGTATCTGAGCCAGGTAGTAATCAGCCCGTTTCGCTGTCATTCCCAGGGCACCTATGACAATAGGTATTGTTTTCGTCTTCAGATTCCACATTTTGCTAATTTCTATTTCAAGATCTTTATATTTGCTCAGTTTTTGGTAAGTCTTGACAGATACGTTTATATCGATTGGGATAGTCATATCAATGAGGAGGCATGATTTTTGTCTGAAGTCTTTCAGTATGATGTCTGGCCTATTTGCGTCTATCTTTCTGTCAGTTTGAATGGTGAAGTTCCAGAGGAGTGCACTGTGATCATATTCAAGTACTGGGGGTGGTTTGTGTTCCCACCAGTTTTTGTCATGGGGCAAGTCCAGGTTTTTGCATATTACCCAGTGAATATATTGTGCAGCTCTATCATGCCTGTTGAGATACTCTGTAGGCGCAAGCAGACTGCACATGGAGACAACATGATCGATGGTCTCATTTTGTTGTTGGCATATACGACATAATGGGGAGCTGCTGTTCTTTAATATGTTGGCCTGGTAGTTCTTTGTAGGTAGGCATTGATCTTGGGCTGCTATGATAAACCCCTCTGTTTCTGATTTCAAGCCAGAGGCCATTAGCCATTGATGGGTAAGGGCTTTGTCAATATCTGCATTATTCGCTCTCTTTGGGTATTTGCCATTGAGAGATTTTCCATGCCATTTTTCAGTCATAATATCTAAGGCAGCAATTTTAGCATGGGTTTTCAAGCGCTTAGCTTTTTCTGCAGGTGTTTCTAGTCCGTCTAATTCTTGAATTTGTTGCAATTGGAATTCACTTAGATATTCCTTTGCCTGTTTTGTTACTGAGTAAGATGCTTTCTTGCTTTCATGTTTTGAGACAAGTTTTAGCATCAAGTCCGCAGAGTTTTTCAGATAGGTGTCTAGGCCAATTGTGGCTACCTTCATTGTTAATGCCAGCTGTAGAAGTCCTCGGCCTCCCTCTTTTCTTGGCAGATAAAGACGTTCTATATCTGCCTTAGGGTGGTGCATTCTATGCATTGTCAACAGTTTTCGTATTTTTCTGTCAACATTACATATTTCAGTAATTGACCAGTTAACGATATTGAAACTGTAAGTCACGACTGGTATGGCTAGAGCATTGATCGCTTCGATTCTGTTTCTCGCATTCAGCTCTGTCTTCAGTATTGCTCTCACCATGCGATAACATTCTCTTTATTATTATTATTATTATTATTATTATTATTATTATTATTATTATTATTATTATTATTATTATTATTATTATTATTATTATTATTATTCAGTAGTCTTATTTTTATCATATGCTTTCACTACACTACTGAGCATAGCTATGCGTGCCTTGGGTGTGTGCTCTGGTTTGTTGTGGTGCCCTTGTTTTCACTGAATTGAAGGTGTTTTATGTAGGATGTGTGCGGTGCCTAGTAGTGCTATTTTTTGTATGTTATATATACTTGTAAGTCCTGGTGTTTTTGTTATGTATTTGTCTGAATGTTTTTTTTTTTATCATACCTAATGCATCTACTATAATAGGAACTGTTTATGTTTTTAGGCTTCAAATTCGAGTTACCTCTATTTACAGATCTTTGTATTTTGAAAGTTTCTCTGTTTCTTTTAGAGAAATATTGTCATCTGTTGGTGTTGATACATCGATTAGAAAGTAAACTTTTCTTGGTGACCTCTGACAATTAATCCTATTGGCCTTAATTTCTCTATCTGTATGTATTGGCATATCCCAGAGTATGGTTGCTTTCTCATTTTCTGTGACCTTTTCTGGCATCTACCTATACCATCTTTTTTCTGTTGTTATTGTTGGCATAGCTTCCAGTGTATATAGGTTTGAACTGTATGGTGTCTGTGAATATATTCCATCTTATCCAGGACTGGGCAACCAGAGACAATATGGTTTATTGTTTCTTCTCTCAACGTATTCTGCAACTACTTTTATTTCTTTTCATTGCATGTTTTTGGTGATTTCTGGTGGGGAGGCTTTGATATTGCACTGCAATTAAAACTCCTTCATTTCTGCTTTGAGTCCTGAGCTTCTTAGCCATTGTTGGAATTTTGCTTTGTCTATTACTTTTCTGTGTAACTTAACCCAATATTTGCTGTGTAGGAGCTTTTTTTGCCATCATTATATCATGATACGTTGCTGTTACAATTTTAGTTTGGATTTCAGTCGTATTACAGCTTTTGTTGTTTTTTCTTTTACTTCATAGTTGTTAGGTTATACGACTTATTTTTTGTATTTGTCAGCTTCATTAAAGACAGTAAATAGTTTTTTGTTTTGTTCATGTTTTGTAGCTCTTTGTATTAGTTTTCCTTGGTTCTGAAATAGATATTTCTGAAGTAGATAATCCTATGGTGGTTATTTTATAATAGTTTTCTAGCTGTATAAGGCCTCTACCATCTTCAGTACTTTGTATATATGGCTTTCTAGGTCAGATTTTAGGTGGAGCATCCTAAATCCTGTCATTATTTTTCTTGTTTTCCAGTCTATTTTGATTAGTTCATTTAGAATCCAGTTAAGAACATTGTAGCTGTAACTTATAACTAGGACAGCTAGAGTGTTGGTACTTATTATCTTGTTTTTTGCATTGAGCTCTGTTTTCAGTATTAATCTAACTCATCTATAATATTCCTTTCTTATCTTCTCTTTCAATTGTGTGTATTGTATCGTATCTAGTTCATTGATTCCTAAGTATTTGTATGCCTGGCTTTGGTCTAATTCTCTTATTTCATTTGCTTTATCTAGTGTGATTTCGTTACTCTTAACTAGTTTTCCTCTTTTCAAAGTTGCTTTGGCACATTTTTCTAAGCCAAATTTCATGTTTATTTCTTTGGTAAATCCGTAGCATACAGTTTTAGATCATCCATATACAAGAGATGGTTGATTATTTTGCTGTAACAGTTGTATCTACAGCTAGTTCTGTTTAGCATGTCAGATAAAGGTGTCAGTACCAAGCAGAACAGGAGTGGAGACAGTGGGTCTTCATGGAATATTCTTCTTCTAATGAGGGTGGATTTGGTTTATATGTGTCCCTCTTCAGTTTGGAGCTGTAGCACTGTCTTTCATTTATTCATGGAATGTTTTATATATTTTACGATTATTGGTGCTACCTTGTTCATGGCTAGCGTTTCTAGGATCCATATGCATAGAATACTATCAAAGCCTTTTGATAATCGACCTAAGCCATACTTAGATCTTTCTTCTTTCTGCGGCTGTCTTTAATTATAGCCTTATTGATCAGTAGCTGATCTTTATAGCTGTATGAGCCCTTCTGCTCTTCTGGAAACAGATTGTTTTCTTCCAGATGTTTGCCCATTCTCTGTGATATTATTGCAGTAAAGGCTTTGTAAACTGTAGGGAGACAAGTTATCAGTCTGTAATATTGTGGGTTTGCTGTTTCAGTGGATTTGGGAATTAGTGTAGTTTTCCCATCTGTGAGCCATTCAGGCATTGTCTCTGGCTCGGCTAGTATTTCATTAAATTGCTCAGCCAGCCTTTTATATATTCCTGTTAGATATTTTAACCAGAAGTTGGAGATCTTGCCATACCAGGTGGCTTCCAGTTGCATAGTTTATGTAGTGCCTGGGTGACCTCTGCAGTTGTTATAGGAGTCCAGAGTTGTTCAGGTGCTGTGTTTGTTGTTTTGATAGATCTTTTCTGAGATTGCTTCTTCACTGACCATATTTCTTTCCAAAATTCTTCCACTTCTTCTGTTGTTGGTGCTGCATTGATCTCTATTTTATTTTTGCCAAGTTCTTGGTAGAATTTTTGGGGGTTGGAGTTGAAGTGTTTGTTTTGTTCAAAGAAATGTTGGCGTTTCTCATACTAGTAGATTCTTTGTGCTTTGGTGAGGCTATCTTGCTTTAGCTGTTCTTTTACCTCAGGTATACCTTGTTCTGTAATTTTGTATTTGTTATTATTATTATTATTATTATTATTATCATTATTATTATTATTATTGTTGCTGTTATTTTTGTTGTTGTTGTTGTTATTATTATTATTATTATTATTATTATTATTATTATTATTCAATAGTTTTATTTTTATAACGTGCTTTCACTTCACTACTGAGTGCAGCTCTGTGTGCCTTGGGTATGTGCTGTGGTTTGCTGTGATGCTCTTATGGTTACTGTATTGAAAGTGTTTTGCGTAGGATGTGTGCAGTGCCCAGTAGTGCAATTTTCTGTATGTTATATATATTTGTAAGTCCTGGTGTTTTTGTTATGTATTTAAGTCCTGGTGTTTTTGTTATGTATTTATTATCATTATTATTATTATTATTATTATTATTATTATTATTATTATCATTATTATTATATAGAAGCTTACAGAATCATTTTGTAAGACTTCAGCTTATTTTAAGAGAAGAGGTTGAAATGAAGCTTGTTTCTTTTTCTGAGTCAAGACCAAATGAATTTTATGAAAAGAGTATTAAAAAAGCTTTGGGGAAGATGAGATGTTATTGAAAAGAATGGTGACTGTGTTGATTAAATAAATCTATTTTTGGCTGCATCTTCATTTTTATTTCGATTGTAAAAATGGACAGAACTTTTATTGCAACCTGATGAAAACACACAGAGAAACATACATGCATGAAAATTACTCTCTCTGTTTCTGACAGGCCATTCTAGAGTCCAGTGACAACACAGTTCTTCAAACTTTTAAATCCTTTTCTTTCTTCTATTTGAAAAAGAAGAATCTTTCTGAAATATCATAGCTCATTAATAACTTATGTAAAGTAATACAACATCTTCTTTCCTTGTTTTCATTATTGATATTGCTTTACATATTTTGCCTAACTTTTCACCGGAATTGCTAAAAGGCTTTTTTCAAACAGTTGTATAATTTATAAACATCACCAAAATTCAAGCAAATTACAAAATTTTTAAATATATATGCACAATATTAGTTACATCTATAAATACAAGTGGGTGTGTTTTTTTGCACGTACAGACTCACAGATGGTTAAGAAAATTTATATATAATCATGAAATCCAACATTTTATTTCACTGTATGAGCAAGTGTTTTTTTTATTGCTCTAGACTAACCCCAGGTTTTTCAGGGAAAATGGATAGGCTGGACACCATGTGAACTGTATTCATTATGGAAAGAGCCAGCCTTGTTACATACTGTCATACACTGATCTCTTGAGGATTATATTCAGTATAAAAATGTGTGTGTGTAATACCCAGATGTGTCTGAGTTGATACATTTTCAATCAAATGATAAGAATATCAGCCAAACTCACATACACTGGTTCAGGAATGCAATTTACTTATGGGATACAAACCCAGGTCAAAATGTTTTACAAACAAGGTTTTATTGTTTTATTTTTATTTATTTTTGTTCTTTAAGAAGAAATCTAACTTAAAGCTACTTTTTATAGATCACTTTTTGTGCCCTGTTTTCTGAACCTGAGAAAAATAACTAGGGCTGCAAATTTTGATTTTGCACACCTCAAAAATTTTAGATTGTGCATTTAACCCTCACCCCCACCCTCTCCTGCACTCCTGTTCCCGGGCCCCTGCTGAGATATGTTCCCTTTACTTCCAGTTTAGATTTAAGTTATGGTTATAATTAGAGAGGGAGACCAAAAAGCAAGTGTGATGAAAGTTAAGTAATCCCTTGGTTGAGCAAAACTTCCATGTAACACTATGTGACATTCAATAAAGCAAAGTAAAAAAGGACACAGAAAACTATAAGATTGAAGGTATTTAATTGTTTAGAAAAGATGGACTGCTGTTGCAAGAAAACACAGGACAAATCTGTGATTGCAGTAGAACCTCAATCAAGCAGTGGGTTCATGATGATGAGCCCACATTCAGTGGATTGGGCTGTGAGAGTTAAGTTACAGACTCTGAAGGATGTTAAAATGTAGACAGTAAGATCATAGTAGTGCAAAAACATGAGAAGAGCTGAGAACAGAAGCTTGCTAATTACTCCTGCAGTTAGGGAAAGATGTGTAAAGATGTTGATTAAACCAAAATAAGCTCTCTTTGTAGAAACCTATGATTAAAGATATTCCAGTTGAAATCAACAATTTTCTCTTCGCACATACTATTCAATACATCGTTTATCTTTTATCGTAAGTCTTTCACTTGTTTCATTGACTTTACTGCAGTCATGCTGGGGCACCACTCTGAAGTGTTTTAGTCAGAAAGATCGACCCCAGGACTTATTTTTAAAAAAAAGCCTAGTACTTCTTATTTCTTTATTGCCCACAGGAGGTTAAACATAGAGGAGACAAACAAGGACAGACAAAGGGATTAAGTCGATTACATCGACCCCAGTGCATAACTGGTACTTAATTTATAAACCCAAAAGGATGAAAGGCAAAGTCAAACTCAGAACATAACAGTAGATGAAATACTGCTAAGCATTTCGCCCGGCGTGGTAACATTTCTGCCAGCTAACCGCCTTCAAAGCCTAGTACTTTTTCTGTCAGTCTCTTTTGCTGAACCACTATGTTGCATGGACTCAAACACATTAACACCA